>NC_073313.1:77301527-77601527 GCF_027595985.1 Sorex araneus | reverse complement strand
TAACTCAAAAATTAAACATTGAGCTCCCATGTGACCCAGCAATACTACTTCTGAGAATATACCCTATGGGCCCCAAAACACTCAGTAGAAACACCATCTGCACTGCACTTCTATGTTCATTGCAGCATAAGTCACAATCTGGAAACAACCAGAGTCCTTAGGAACAGATGAATGGAGAAAGAAACTATGGCACACCAGCACATTGAAATACTATGCAACTGTTAGGAAAGCTTCGGTCATGAAATTTGCCTATAAATGAATGGATTTAGAGAATATCATTTGAGTGAAATGAGTCTGAAAGAGAGGGTCAGATACTGCTCTTCAACACACAGAGGAAAGATAAGAATGCACAGAAAATGATATTACACTACCAATGTGAAGATACTGCAAATGATTGCAGTAATTCTGCACTCATTTGTAGTATATAAGAATATATAGAAAAAGATATATCCATGGCAAGGGAAAACAGGGATTTGTAGGACTGGAAAAATGCTTGGAATCAACCATAAGTGTGTGTGGGGGGCAGAGAATAGGTAAGAGAGAAGGAAGCAGGAAGACAATACTATCATGATATGATGCTGTTCATGCTGGAAAAGAACTGATTTTTTAAAATTTTATTGAATCACCGTGAGGTAGTTGCAAGCTTTCATGTTTGTGTTACAATCGCACAATGATCAAACATCCATCACTACACCCATTACACATTACCCACCACCAATATCCCCAGTATACACCCCTTTTCCCACCCTCCCCATGCCTCTATGGCAGAAAATATTCCCCATACTCTCTCTCTACTTTTGTGCATTATGGTTTGCAACACAGACACTGAGAGGTCATCATGTTTGGTCCATTATCTACTTTCATTATCTAATTTCGACATGCATCTCCAATCCCAACTGGTTCCTCCAGCCATCATTTTCTTAGTGATTCTTTTTCTATTCCACCTGCCTTCTCCCCTCTGCTGATGAAGCAGTCTTTCAGCTATGGGGTAATCCCCCTGGCCTTTGTATCTACTGTACATGGGTGCCAGCTTCATGTGATGTTATTTTATACTCCACAAATGAGTGCAGTCCTTCTATGTCTGTCCTTCTCTTTCTGACTCATTTCACTTAGCAAGATACTCTCCATGTCTATCCATTTGTAAGCAAATTTCATGACTTCATCTCTCCCAACAGCTGCACACTATTCCATTGTGTAGATGTACCAAAGTTTCTTTAACCAGTTATCTGTTTTAGGTCACTCGGGTTCTTTCCAGATTTTGACTGTTGTGAACAGTGCTGCAATGAATTTATAGGTACAGATGTAATTTCTACTGTGCTTTTTAAATCCTCAGGATATACACCCAGAAGTGGTGTTGCAGGGTCATATAGAATCTCAATTTCTGGTTTTTGAAGGACTGTCCATATTGTTTTCCAGAAGGGCTGGACCAGTCGTCATTCCCACCAACAGTGAAGGAGCATTTATTTTCCCCCCACATCCATGCCAGCATTTGTTGCTTTTGTTCTTTTGAATATGTGCCAGTCTCTGTGGTGTGAGATGATATCTCATTATTGTTTTGATTTGCATCTCCCTGATGACTAGCGATGTGGAAAATTTTTTTCTTGTGCCTTTTGGCCATATGTATTTCTGTTTTGAGGAAACTTCTGTTCATTTCTTCTCCCCATTGTTTGATGGGGTTGGGAGGTATTCTTCTTATACAGTTCTACTAGTGTCTTGTATATACTTGATATTAATCTCTTATCAGATGGATATTGGGTGAATATTGGGTAAATATTCTTTCCCATTCAGTGGGCTCTTTCTGTATTTTGGCCACTGTTTCTTTTGCAGTACAGAAGCTTCTTAGTTTGTTGTATTCCCATATCTTAATGTTTGCTTCCACTTGCATGGTCAGTGCTCTTTCATCTTTAAAGATGTTTTTAGCTTCAATTTCATGGAGAGTTCTGCCTACATTTTCTTCTATGTACCTTAAGATTCATGTCTGCTATTGAGGTCTTTAAAATACTTTTATCAGACTTTTGTGCCTATCATTAGACAGAGGTCAGAGTTCTGACCGAAAAAAGAAGACATCGATTACATCACACCATTTTCGACACTGGAGAAGAATTTTTCCTCGGAACATGTGACAAAAGAGGTGTCAGTGGCGCTGGTGTCCTTGTCAACATGAACTTGGCCATAAGCATTGATTCATTCGAATGCCTAACTGCCCGAATAGGACGATTACGCTTGAATAGATGTGGCTCACTGCCGCCAGTTTCTATCTTTGTCATCTATGAACCAACATCCAACTACGATGAAGAAGAAATTGAGAAGTTCTACATGGAACTGGAGAGGTTCTATAAAAAAGACCACACCTTCTACAAGATTATTGTTGGTGATTATTTTAATGCCAAGATAGGACTGAGAAGGTCACCTGAAGAACTCCACATTGGGACCCATGGCCTACAATGGAACGGTCAGGGTGAGAGACTGTCTGAGTTCATCATGCCAACCAACACCATCCATGTAACTCACAGTTCCAGAAGGCCGAATCTAAATGCTGTACATGGGAGTCTCCCAGTGGACAGTTCCACAATGAAATTGACCACATCTTATTCAATCGAAGGTTTTGCCTGACCAATGTCGCTGTTGTCCCAAAGTTCCAAATGGAATTGGACCTCCGTTTCCTTCGTGCAAAATTCTACTTCACAGAGTGGGGAGAAAGGTCTGCAAAGTTTCAGTTGAAGAAAAGGACTCCCAGTATGACCACCAACTGGGAGCTCTTTGGCACTATTGCAGCAACGTGGGAAGATGCTGTCCTTGACAACATCGACAAGGAATAGGATAGACTGGTTCAGCACTTCCATGACTGCACAAAGAATGCTGAGAGTGAGAAAGCCACAAACAGATGCCTGTCTTTGGAAACTCTCGAGCTCATTCATCAACGTGGTTCGGCACGAGCCTCAGGCAACCACAAGCTAACGTCCAAGCTTGCAAAGCTGTGCAGAGAAGTGATAAAGGAAGACCTCAGAGAAGAGCATCAGTGTTGGCCGATGCGGCAGAAGTCGGGAAAATATTCGCAATGCTCGTCTGTCCTTCGCCAACTATAATACCAAGATGACTGCCCTCTGACGTCCTGATGGATCTATCACATCTTCCAGGAATGCAATGGAGAGGATTTTCATGACTTCTACTCAGATCTCTTTGACAGCCACGTCCACCTGCCCACAGACCAAATTCTGGAGGATGTATAGGTCATTCCCAATGTCCTCCCTTCCAAAATACAACACTTCATTTCGTTGGTAAAGACATATACAGTACCCAGTCCAAACAAGGTCAGACCCAAACACCTGAAGAATCTGCCGTCAATACTCGTCAATATACTTGTTCGACTTTTCTCACGCTACCTGTCTGAATGCAAAGTTCTGTCCCAGTGGAAAGCCAGCAGGACCGTTCTGTTGTACTAGAAGGGAGACATCCATATGCAACTATCGCCCAATTTGCCCGCTGTCTGTCGTCTACATGTTGTTCACTCGTGTCATCCTGAATAGAATAGGCAGAACACTAGATTAAGGACAACCATGCGAGCAAGCCTGCTTCCGAAAAGGATTCAGCACGATGGACATATCCAAACAGTGACCAAACTCATTGAAATTTCGCGAGAGTTCAAGATACCATTCTGTTTAATGTTCATCGACTTAAAAAAGGCCTTTGATTCTGTTGAGACTGAAGCAGTCATCAAAGCCCTAGCTAAACAGGGCATTCAAACTCAGTACATCAAGATCCTCCATGAGCTTTATTAAGGATTCACCACCAGGATCTCACCATTCTACAAGGAAGTGATCATTGACATAAAGACAGGGGTTCTGTAGGGCAATACCATTTCACTGAAACTCTTCAGTGCCACCCTCGAGAATGTCATGCAATGACTGGAATGGGAAGGAATGGGAATGAAGATAGATTGTTGGCTACTACCCCACCTCCACTTCACTGATGACATTGTTCTGATAACGTCAAACATTACTCAAGCGGCAAAAATGCTGGCCGACTTCGACCGTGAGTGTGGAAATGTCTGACTGCAGCTGAACCTCAACAAGACAATGCTCATGAAAAATGAACTATTCCCTGATGCTCCGTTTGCTCTCAATGGAACGAACATCTCCGAATGCAGCAGCTATGTGTACCTGGGTTGAGAACTCAACATGAGGAACCACTTGGCGCCAGAGCTGCGCAGGAGGAAGAGAGCAGCGTGGAATGCCTTCAAGAGCGTCATCAAAGAAGTGGTTAAGAGGACAAAGGACTTCCGACTCCAAGAACATCTTTTCGATTCCACCATTCTTCCTGCACTAACGTATGCCTCAGAGACCTGGGCCCTACGCAAACAGGATGAGAACGCTATTCGGGTATCTCAAAGAGAAATCAAAAGAGCTGTGCTAGGAATATCACGTCTCACTCAAGTGAGAGAGGGAATCTGCAGTTCCGACTTCCGTCGATAATCAAGAATCAGGAATGCTGTCTCATTTGCCAACTCAAAAGTCAGATGAGCTGGACATATAATGTGATTCAGAGACGACCGCTGGACTAGAGCTGTTACCGACTGGATTCCACAGGATGTGAAAAGACCGCATGGCCGCCCACCAACGAGATGGTCAGACTTCTTCGTTTAAACCTTGAATGAATGATTTGAGGCTCTTCCTGTTCCTGGAGTGAGCAGATATCATTTGGCTACTCTAGCACTTGACAGGGAAAAATGGAGATGTTACTGGCGCCTGCTCGAGCAAATCGAAGATTGACGGGAAGACAAGTAATACAAGTGAGTTACCGTATCTCAAGATTATGTAAGTCTTGGACTGAGCGATGGCACAGTGGGTAGAGGATTTTCACACTGCCAACCCAGGTTCGATTCCCTGCATCCCATATGGTCCCCTGAGCACTGCCAGGGGGGTAATTCTTGACTGAAGAGCCAAGTGTAACCCCTGTGCAATGCCAGGTGTGACCCCAAAAGCAAAAAACAAAACAAAAAAACCCCCAGACTATGTAAGTCTCATTTACTATGGCATTATCTCATTTACATACTTATATCACCCTCTTGAGGGTTGTTACTGGTTGAATGATCTCTCCTGCAAATTTACACGTTAAATTATAAAGTCTAATACCACATGAACTTTCTTCATGATGGGTCTTAATAGAAGTAGTCAAGTTAAAACAACGTGATTATAGTGGGCTCTAATGTGCTCAACTATCATCTTTATAAAAAGGAAATCTGATGGCAGGGGTGGACCAACTATTCAGAGAGTAGGGTGCTTATCTTGCATGCTGTCGACTTGGATCTAGTCTTCAGTGCACCCCATATGATTCTTTGAGTGCAAAGTCATAAGTAAGTTCTGAGGACCACTGGGTGTGATCCAAAAACCAAAAATAAAGGAAAAAGGAAATCTGGAGGCAAAGACAGGCAAAAAATGGCACTGATATAAAGAGACACAGAGGGAGTATAACATATGCAAGTCATGGAAAGAAAGCCAGAATTAAATTCTACTCTCACAGCCCTCAGTGCAAACCAACCCTATCAGTACTCTGAGATTAAGATTTTGAGCCTATGTAACTGTAATTGAAACAATAAATCTCTATTATATAAGTCCTTCAGGTTTTTGTATGCTGTTATAGTCCTAGCAGCCTAAGACAAGTGAGTGAATCACTATTATTATCCTCACTTTACAGGTGAGTAAAGCCTGAGATACAAAAATATAATCTTCATGTGCAATGTCACAGAGTAAGAGCATAGTTGAAATTTGAACCCAGTTCAGTCTGGCCTCAGAACCTGCTTTCTACTGTCCTATAACCTATGAGACTAGGGTTTCAGACTAGCCCTCAAAGTACTAGATATTTTTATTTGAGTCATAAGAACTAAATCACTATCAAAACATTGCTTTTAAGAAGTCTTTTTTAAGGCAAGAGACAAGGAAGGGATGTCTGGAAAATAGATGTACTTATTTGTGAGAAATTGTTCCTGGGGTACCAGAGTAATATTTCTTAGCACACAATTGTCACGTCAATAATGCCCAATAAACCAGTTTCCTTGGTCATTGTCACTCATTTCCACGTTGGAGCATATGACTCAGATTAGTCATTTGCTAGAAGACTTCCAGGAACTGTTTTGGCTGGCAAAAATCTGATTTTCTTCCTTCTGTTCATGTCATAAAATGATAGAAAGGCAGAAGAAGCCCTTAGTCACGTTTGTTTCACAAGTTTAAAGACTGGTTTTAAGTTACTTTCTGCATAACGTTGAACCTAAGCTAACTTAATGTGGATTCAAAACTTTCTCTGTGGAAACATATTGAGCTTATTAGAAACGCAGGGTGGGACAACAGTTTGGATTATGTAGGAAAACATTTCAAACCAAGTACTATGTGCTAATCGTTTATATAAATGTGATTATTGGATAAAAGGGGTTTCTGGAGTTAGCTTGAAGACGCTAATTAAATTCACATCAACAAGTTAACATTTTGGTCTCATATGGATTGGAGCACTTTCAAAATGCTTTTATTGTTTGAATACCATTAATTAAATTCACACATTTTGTTGATATTAAATAGTTACCTTAAAACACAGAAGGCAAATGTTGAAGCTTTGCAAAGCACTTCTGTGTGCATTTCCATAAAGCTGAGTAAATCAGAACAGTTTTTCCTTTCAAGATACTAATTGCCTCAAATTTTCAAAATTTCACGGCTGATAGTGAGCAGTTGATTCTTTCTCAACAAATTCAATCCAAATGATGCGTGCTTTTACTTAAACGCTACAGGCTTAACTGCAGTTTTAAATTATTCTCAATGCAGGGGCAATAAAGCATTTCAGTAAATATGTCTCAGAGGAGAAGTTATGAAGGAAAGCACAAGTATTCCCAGTAGCCACTGTTAAGGTCACTGTTTGAAACCATGAGTACATGTTAAAGAATTATGACCTGCCATGGGCAGTATTTTTCAGAGTTAGGAGTTTATAAGTATCTCAAGGATGTGAAGAAATAACTCTAAGCCTAAAACAAGTAAACTCTACAGGGACACTTCATTTGAAAACTAAATATCTGTGGCCCTACTTTGTCAACAAAATTGAATTTCTGTTATTTTATTTCCACTTATGGTTGCTTCAGAATAAAAATATAGGGGGAAGAAGCACGTGTTTAGAATCAACGAATGGTTGTACTTTGAAAATAGAAACCACTTGCTGAAATGAAAGAATATATTTTCTTAGTACATCTCCTTGCCCCTGGTTCTGCGAATCCTGAGTTCCAAATGGCCACATGGATGTGTTCATTTTACTCAGCTTCCAAAAGCTTTACAATGCTAAAATAGTTTTATTATTATTTTATTGAAATTACATGGTTTACAATGCTTTTAATAATGACTTCTCATGCACATAATTCCAACACTACACACATTATCAGTGTTCCCCCTGGCTCTCCTAAGGACCCCAACATCCCTCTCTCCAACGTCCCTCAGCCTAACTCAATTGTGTGGCTCAGTTCTCCCATCATGCTGCCTTTGGACAGCCTCGTTGCTACCGTGTTGTGTGTCTTTAATTCCCACATGTGAGAAAGACTCTTCTGTATCTTCATCTTTCCTTCTGACTGACATCATGCAGTACAATATCTTCTGGTTAAAGAATGAAGTTTTTAACTTACTTCAGTAGATTATCTAGTGTAAATCTGCAAAGGTTTAATGTTGGTACTAGTGAAATGGTGGAGGGGGGAAAGGCAGAAATTTATCCTGGAGGTGACAAGGATAAAGAGATGAGTAAGAAATGGATTCTTCACACTCAAATAATAGCTAATATTTATTGGTTGCATCCTAGGCTCTAGACACTGCACAAAAGAGCTAATTTCTTAGCTTAGTAATGCATAGTAGGTGCGGCTTCAGTTTTTTTTTCTTTGATTTACCATTGTTTTATAGTACTGCGAATACAATTTTAGGTGGTTGACTTTGTCCCTCTATATATGCATGATTGTCAGCATTCTCACCATCAAAGTCCCAGTGCACTCCCTCCTCCGAAAAGTCATTCTATTTATTCTTCTCCTACCTTTCCATTACTCCATAAAACACCTTCATTTTTTAAAAAATTCATTTTTATTTTTTATTGAATCACCATAAGATGATTACAGTTACAAAACTTTCATGTTTGAGTTTCAGTCATACAATGATTGAACACCCATCCCTCCACCAGTGCACATTCTCCACCACCAATGTCCCAGTATAACCCCCTCTTCCCAATCATCCCCCTGCCTCTATGGCAGGCAATTTGCCCCATACTTTCTCTCTACTTTTGGGCGTTATGGTTTGCAATATAGATACTGAGAGGCTATCATGTTTGATCCTTTATCTACTTTCAGCACACATCTCCCATCCCAAATGATTATTCCAACCATCATTGACCTAGTGATCCCTTCTCTATTCCATCTGCCTTCTCCCCCAGCTTATGAGACAGGCTTCCATCTGTGGAACAATATTCCTGGCCCTTCTGTCTGCTGTCCTTCGATGTCAGTCTCATATTATATTATTTTATATTCTACAAATGAGTGGTCTTTCTACCTCCCCCTCTCTTTCTGACTCATTTCACTTGGCATGATACTCTTCATGGCCGCCCACTTATAAGCAAATTTCATGACTTCTCCTTTCCTAACAGCTGCATTGTCAGGGTCCTGGTCAGTCGACCCTGGAAAACTGGGGTAAGATCCCCCAGCCACTGTACTTACTCCCTATACGAGAGGGAGTGGGAGAGGGAGAAGCCTCTGCCCTGACCCTCTGTGCACCGTGGCCACCCTCACCGCCGCCACCGAGAAAGAACCACACAGAGGGAGGAGAGTTGGAGGTCAAGCAACTATCATTTTATTGGCTCTTACATTGATTTTTAAGGTCAAACTTTAGGGTGGTGTGGATACTATGGACACCTGGTTATCAACTCTTATTTTTTTTAGCTTTTTGGGTGACACCCGGCGATGCACAAGAGTCACTCCTGGCTCTACACTCAGGAATTACGCCTGGCGGTGCTCAGGGGACCATATGGGATGCTGGGAATCGAACCCAGGTTGGCCGTGTGCAAGGCAAATGCCCTACCCATTGTGCTATTGCTCCAGCCCCCTGGTTATCAACTCTAGACATAAATTTTTTGCTGGCCCTTTGCAGATGTTAGCTAATGATTTATGCTCCCCACCTCTCAAGGTCAGGCATGCTAGCTCAGACAAGTGGTGACTTTCAAGGTTCATCTCATTATCTCCTCGACCAGGGCGCCTTTCTGGGTGGAGTGCTGGCACAAGGCCTTAGTGCCCTGTTAGAAGAGAGCATTCTCCTGCTTCTAATGGCAGGGGATTTGGCCAGGGTCTCAGGGTGGCTTCTGAGACCCCAACACTGCATGGTATTCCATTGTGTACATGTACCAAAGTTTCTTTAATTTTCCTTCACTTGTTCATATTTCTGACTTCTAAATCTGGAGTTTCACAGGGAATGACATTTTTTTTTTGTAACACCCAAAGATGCTCAGGGTTTTCTATTGGATCTGCACTTAAGAATTGCTCCTGGCAGTTGCAAAGGGGACTGTATGAGATGATAGAAATTGAACCCAAGTTAGCTGTGTGCAAAGGAAGTGTCCTACTTACTGTACTATCACTTGGTCCCCTGAAAAGATTCTTTGGAACTCATTTTATATCAACTCACCCCTCTTGATGATCTCATTTAGTTTCCTAACTTTTGCATACCACCTTTTAGTTTTAAATTTTGGGGAGCAACATCCAGTGGCACTCAGAACCTGCTTCTGACTCTGCACTTATGAATCACTCTTGGCAGGGGTTGGGTGACTATATGAAGTCATGGGAATTGTATTTGGGTGAACTGTATGCACGACAGGCACCTAACCTCTGTTTCATTCCTTTTGTTCCTGCATACCATCTGTTTAATAAACTTCTCAGACTTATGTCCTAAGCTTAGTTACTGCACTCTCCTCCCAAAAGCGCCCCTTTCTTTCTCTTTATAATTCAAGTGTAATAAGAACTCCATTCTCCATGTTCTTAAATCAAAAACATTTTTCTCACATATTTTATATATCTCTAGAATATGTGTATTCTTACTCTCCATACTTTCGATTTTGATCTAAGCCACTTTCCTCTTGACTGAATTAATACCATAGATTCTCATTTTAAATTTTATTTTATTTTTATAAAGTAATTCACAATATTTGATTAAATTTAGTATTTGAACACCAATCCCACCTCCATTACACCTTCCCATCACCATATTTCAGGTGGTTCCATCCCAAATCCCAACCCCTGCCCTATAGCAGAAACGAAATAATTTATTTTGTAATATTTGTTATGAATAAACTATTGAAACTGCTCCAAAAAATTTCCTTAGAGGCAAGTGTGTTAAGATTGTTGTATTTCACCCAGGGGCCATTAAACCCTACTACAAGAGATCACTAACATGTTGTTAAAGATTGAGACTTGTGTGCTTGTGTGCATGTATATATATATATGTATATATATGTGTGTGTGTATACACACACATATATATGTAAAATATATTTCCCTCTTAGATTTGTTGCCCTCTATTTTAAACCCCCTTAAACGTGGTACGCTACTCTTGGAGTGTGAGTGGTGTGAGACATGAGATGCTCAGAAATAGGTTCAGTGGTGGGTGAGGCTCGGCCCTCGTGTGTGGAGAGCAGCTACGATCATGGTGGCAGTTGAGTTCTGGAGGTTTTCGGCTGCCATAACTGGCATCTTCAATTCTAACACAACAGTGGCACACAGAGTTCCTCTTATGTTTCTTCTATTTCCAAGGTCCTCTTCTGATATCACTCAGAGAAGACTCTTTGATTTTTTATTTTTATTTTTATTGATGTTATGGTTTATAACATTGCATATGTTTCAGGTAGGCAGAGTTATTTATCTCTAGCTGTATATACTCTATTATGCTCATCATCAAATCTAATTTCAGTGTAACCCCAAAATTGGTTCTCTTACCCCAATTATTGACCCCTTACCTCTCCTATTCTGTATGCATTTGTAGTTTAAAAGTTTTTAACTTTGATCATTCATTGAAATATCTTGCTCATATAGGAGAAATCCCACATAGTCTCTATCCATCCAACTCATTTTACTTAACATATGTAGGTTAATTCATATTGTTGCAAATGGCAGTATTTCATCATTTAATAGTTGCCACTATAATTCCACTACGCATATGTGTTGTATTTTCTTTGTTTCTCCATTGATGGACCTGCAGGTTTGTTTTTTCATATCTTAGTTGTCACTTGTCACTTGTCATACCGTTGATCTTTGATTTGCTCAAGCAGGCGCCAGTAATGTCTCATCCGTCTCTATTGCGTGCTAGTGTAGGCCACCGGTATCTGCTCACTCCAGGAACATGAAGAACTTCAAACTGTTCATTCAGGGTTTTGATGAAGAAGTCTGACCATCTCGTAGGTGAGCGGCCACGTGGTCTTTTGACGTCCCGTGGAATCCAGTCAGTAACAGCTCTAGTCCAGCAGTCATCTCTAAATTGCATTACATGTCCGGCCCATCTGACTTTTGGCGCCTTGGCAAACAAGACAGCGTCCCAGGAGCTAGGGAGGAAGAGTGCTGGTGGAGATAGAGGAGAGGCTAGAATGGGGAGCTCAGAAAGACTGGAACAGGCGCGTGGAGAGAATGGAATAAATGGCAACTGATCAATCATTTCTTAGTTATTGTAAATAATGTTGTGATAATACATAGGAACGCAGATATCATTTTTTAATGAATCACCATGAGATATAGTTACAGACTGGCAAACTTGCATGATTATATTGTAGTCATAAAATATTCAAGTATCCATCCCTTAATCGGTGCCCATTCTCCATCACCAATGTTTCCAGTATCCCTCCCGCTACCCCCTCTTCCCCCACTTTGCCTCTGTGGCAGGCACATTCTCTCTTTCTCTCTCCTTTTGGATGTTATGGTTTTCAATACAGATACTAAGAAGCCATCATGTTTGGTCCTGAGCCTACTTGAGCACACAACTACCGTCCTGAGCAAGCCTTCCAATCATCATTTACTTAGTGGTCCCTTCTCTATCCCAGCTACCTCTTCCCCTAGCACATAATATTGGCTTCCAAGCCATAGAGCTATCCTCCTGGCCCTTATCTCTACTATCCTTAGGTGTTAGTCTCATATTAGGTTACTTTATATTCCACAAATGAGTGCAGTCATTTGGTGTCTGTTCCTCTTTCTGACTCATTTCACTTAGCATGATACTATTCATATCTACCCACTTTTATGCAAATTTCATGATTTCATGTTTTCTAACCAGATGCCATTTTGAAGTCATATTTTTATGTTCTTCAGATAAATACCCAGCAGTGAGAATCATGGTTTTATGAGATTTGTCTTTTTACTTTTTGAGAATTCTCCATGTTATTTTCCATAATGACTATATCAATTTACATTCTTGTCAATAAGTATTAGGGAAAACAATCTGTTTTTAAATGATCCATCCAATTGGATCAGATTATTCAGATAATTTCTGTATTTTAAGGTCAGTTGATTTGGGACTTTAATGACACTAGATAAGTATTTTTTTAAACTGTATCCAGATTAACGTTTGATTAAATAACCAGGAAATAGGAGTCTTGAAATTAAGGATTGTTGTATATTTATAATATATATCTAGAATTCTGACTACCACAGTGTTTTCTTCACCCAGTAACCACTGTAATCCTGTTCAAATATCAGTGGGATCTTGCCATTACTTTATTCAAAATTCACCTGTTTCTTTAAAAGTAAAATAATATATTTACTAAATCCCACAAGGCCGTTCATAATATGAACTGTCCTCCTTACCTCACTAACAATCTCTTATTTTAGTCCTCTTACTTTCCTTCAAGCCATTGTGCAACACTTCCATCATGGACCTATTCCAGGACTTTTGTTCCTGCTACTTCTTCAGCTTAGGGTGATTTCCCTTTCAATTAAGAGCACAGGTAGTGACTTCATTTTCTGTTTAATATTTGCCATCTATTGATACCTTTTCAGTAAGGTCTTCCTTGAGAAGTCTATTAAATCATTACCCACCATGTTTTTAAAAGACTTCCCTTACTCATTTTCTCCATATCCCTTGTTACTTAACATAAATGATCTAAGTACACATTATTATTTTACTTTTATCTAGTTAACAGTCTGTCTTTCTTCCTAGAGAGTAAGACCCACAAGGAGCTTTGTTCACTGCTATCTCCTTAAGGACACTTGGTAGTTTCTGAAATAGAGCACTCAGTAAGTCTGTACTGAATGTAGAAGTTTTCTCACAATGACAGACACTAGTGGCAGAGTTGGAACCTGAACATAAAACATAGACTGCCTTCTTGGAGTTCAGTTCTACTAAAATGGTAAAGTTGTGAATATTCATACATCTATAATAAGTTCTAAAGAAAATGATACAAAGGAGGGGTCAACCAAGGAGTCTGGACTTCCCTTGAATAGAGAATATGAGGCTAAAATTCATGCCGGGGACAGAATGTGACATCATATCTGGCTTTGGGAATTACATATTATGAGAAGGAAGATGTAAAATCATTTGAAGACACAGAAATAAAATAATATGAAGATTAAGACAGAATTCGGAGTAACAAGGTCATAATCCAAAGAACAACAAGGAATGTCAGGCAATCAACAGAAGATGTGACAGTTTAGCCCTAGTGCTTCCAGAAAGAGGGTCACCTGGCTAGCACGTTGATTTCAGACTTTGGGTCTTCTGTATCATGAGAGTAAAGTCCTGTTTTATTTATTTATTACTTTTTACAGTACTGTGGTCCTAACTCACAGCCTAACACATGTAAGACAAGTGCTCTACCTCTGGGCAACTTTTCTGGTCCCCAAGTTCTGTTCTTTTAGACCTTCAAGTCAGTGGTACTTTGTTTTAATAGTTACAGAAAACAAATGGGATTTTTTTATTTTCTTGGTTTTTATTTAGCTCCTCGTAGCTTATTCATATGACAAATAGAATAACAATGATGGGTCTCATTCCCTTGACTCTGAAGAGCCTCTAATGTACACCATTGGGAAGGATGAGTAAAGAGAGGCTGCTAAAGTCTCAGGGCTAGGATGAATGGAGACGTTACTGGGCCCGCGCAAGCAAATTGCTGATCAACAGAATGACAGTGATACAGTGATTTATTATTGGGTTTCAAGCATCCTCCCTTCATCAGTGTCCACTTCTCTCCACCGATCCCCAACCTTACAGCACTGTTACTGATAGAGTTTCCAACATAACACTATACCATCTTTCAGCACCACTTCTTTCTCCAGGTTGAATGCTTCCCTCCACCATAGATGTTGTCCCCTTACTGTCGTAGTTCCCAGCCACCTTAAGTGGCATGTTTCCTACTGAACAAAAGTTCCCATATTTTTGTTTGTATTGTATTTGTGTATTTATTATTCTACCATTATACAAAACAAATGAGATTTTAAGGATGAAAGGATTAATGTGCTGTGTTTTATCAATTTGCTTTTAGTTCGAAGAATATGTGCATCCAACTTCTGAGGTTCTGCTGGATGTGACTATTCAGCTACAGTCTTTTATGATAATTGCATCTTCTAAAGAGAATATTTTGCATTGAGTTAAGTCCCTTCCCTGAGAGCATCTCGCATGTAATAACTAGTCAATTTGGGGATGTATGAGGTATAAGCTCATAGCTACACAGTGACTTACAGCAACATGCATTTATTATGCTATAGTTTCTGAGTCAGAAGTCTGACATTATGAAACCTGGTTGTTTAGGGTCTTACAAGGCTGTGATTAATGTATCAAATAGGCTACATTACCATCTAGATAATGTAGATGATATACTTTCAAATGATTAGAATATACTTTCAAATGATTCATGATATCAGGGGATCATCTTCCTCTATTATCAGAGTTAGAGATAATCTGGGCTACTCAGATGATCCTAGCATGGCTGTAATCTATAGGTGATATGATTTATTTATAGGTTGTGCTGATACCACTTAGATTTTTTAAAAGGTTGTAACCCTAGATGAAGAGTTGTTAGGATAGTTCCAAACTCCTGAAGATTCAGAATGCCAAGTATTGTTATTCTATTACTGTGAAGAAGGCTACTGATTTCACAGACATGACTTCTACATTGGCAAAAGCCCTCAGGGCAAAAGTGAACTGACTACATCTTGGAGATTTCTGATCCAACTCTGAAACTGAGGTTTATAATATAATGATATTCTATACTATTAGCTCTTTTTTCATCTTTTCCTCTTTTAATTGAAAAACTGTGATTGACAAAGTTATTGATAGTTCAGCTTTAGGTATATAATATGTCAAAACCAATCCCATCACCAGTGTCAGCTTCTTTCTGCCAGCGTTCCCATATTTGCTCCCCCACACAACCCCTTCTCCCCTGATACCTACCTATCAACTTGACAGGAACATTACGAAGTTTCAGTCGTTGCAGCTTAAATCAATGTTTTCATTGATGTTGAGTCGGTATTTTGGATATATGGCTATACCATTCACCTCTATCACCAGTATAACTGAACCCCGATGCCTGTTCCCCTATTACTTACTGTTCTATTCTTCCCCCTTGATATCTTTTTTTATTTTTTTTTATTTTTTAAGAAAATCAATTTTTATTCTATGCAAGGAGGCACATAACTAGTTATTTATTATCTTTTAAAAAATTTTTAAATTAATTAATTTCTTTTTTATTGAATCACCACGTGGAAAGTTACAAAGCTTTCAGGCTTAAGTCACAGTTACACAATGCTCGAACACCCATCCCTTCACCAGTGCACATATTCCACCACCAAGAACCACAGTAAACCTCCCCCCTACCCCCACCCCCACCCCCGCCTCAACCCACCCGCTCTGCCTGTGTAGCTGATACATTTCACTTTAATTTCTCTTTACTTTGATTACATTCAAACAAAAAACTCTCTATTAGAGTGTAGAGTTGCCCGCCCCCGCCCAAGTCGGACCTGCTGGAAAGGAAGCATTTAATAATTTGTTTTCCATTGCTGAGAATGAAGAGATATGAGGTTGTGTGGCCACAATGGCGGCAGCGAGGTTTTGGATTTCTGTATTTTAGTAACTAAGTCCAGAGGAATTTCTGCCAGAAGTTGCATCATTGCTAGCTCGTATCTTTCTGCTACTTTATATTCCACGTATGAGTTCAATCTTTCTATGTCTGTATCTTTCTTTCTGACTCATTTCACTCAACATGATACTTTCCATGTTGATTCACTTATATGCAAATTTTATGACTTCATCATTTCTGACAGCAGCATAGTATTCCATTGTGTAGATGTACCAAAGTTTCTTTAACCAGTCATCTGTTGTTGGACACTCTGGTTTTATCCAGATTGTGGTTATTGCAAACAGTGCTGCAATGAACATAAAATGCAGATGTTATTTCTACTATACCTTTTTGCCTCTCCTGGGTATATTGCCAGGAGTGGTATTGCTGAATCAAATGGGAGCTCAATTTCTAATTTTTTGAGAATTGTCCATATTGTTTTCCAAAAGGGCTGAACCAGTCGGCATTCCCACCAGCAGTGAAGAAGAGTCCCTTTCTCCCCACATCCGCACCAACACAAGTTGCTTTTGTTTTTTGGATGTGGGCCAGTCTCTGTGGTGTGAGATAGTATCTCATTGTTGTTTTGATCTGCATCTCCCTGATGATTAGTGATGTAGAGAATTTTCTCATGTTCCTCTCAGCCGTTCGGATTTCTTCTTTGGGGAACTTCCTGTTCATTTCATTGCCCCATTTTTTGATCAGGTCGGCAGTTTTCTTATTGTGGAGTTCAACCAGTGCCTTGTATATCCTTGATATCAACCCCTTATCAGGTGGGTATTGGGTAAATATCCTTTCCCATTCTGTAAGCTGTCTTTATACTTTGGTCACTGTTTCTTTTGAGGTGCAGAAGCTTCTTAGTTTAAGGTAGACCCATTTATTTATCTCTGTTTTCACTTGCATGGCCAGTGGCTTGTCATCTTTGAAGATACTGTTGGCTTCAATGTCGTGGAGGGTTTTGCCCACCTTGTCTTCAATGTACCTTAGGGATTTTGGTCTGATGTTGAGGTCTTTAATCCATTTAGATCTGACTTTTGTACATGGTGATAGGTGGAGATCTTAGCCCATTCTTTTGAAAGTAGCTGTCCAGTTTTGCTGGCACAGTTTGTTAAAATCTTTCCTTGCTCCACTTCACATATTTTGCTGCCTAATCAAAGATTAGATGATCATATATTTGGGCTGGGTGGTGTCAGAATATTCAACCCTGTTCCATTGGTCTGCGGATCTACCTTTGGACCAGTACCATGCTGTTTTAAATTACTACCGCTTTGTAGTAGAGTTTGAAGTTGGGGAGGTTAATTCCTCCCATTTTCCTTTTCCCCAAGAATTGCTTTAGCTATTCGTGAGGGATTACTGTTACTTATGAATTTCAGGATGGCTTGCTCCATTTCTTTGAAGAATTCCAAGGCTATCCTTAGAGGGATCACATTGAATTTGTACAATGCTTTGGGGAGTATTGCCATTTTGACAAATTAATTCTTCCAATCCATGAGCAGGGGATATCTTTCCATTTCCTTGTGGCCTCTTTTATTTCCTGAAGTAGTGTTTTTGTAGTTTTATTTATATAAGTCCTTTACCTCCTTAGTTATGCGTATTCCCAGATACTTGATCTTTTGAGGTACAGTTGTGAACAGGATTGCTTTTATCATGTCACTTTCTTCTCTCTCATTTTTTTGCATATAGGAAAGCCATGGACTTCTGGGTATTGATTTTATAGCCCGCAACTTTACTATACGAGTCTATTTTTTCTAGGAGTTTCTTGGTAGAGGTTTTAGGGTTCTCTAAGTATAGAATCATATCATCTGCGAATAGTGAGAGCTTGATTTCTTCCTTTCCTATCTGAATGTCCTTAATATGTTTTTTTCTTGCCTAATAGCTATTGCAAGTACTTACAGTACTATATTGAACAGAAGTGGAGAGAGTGGATATCTTTGTTTCGTCCCGGATCTTAGAGGGAAGGCTCTTAGTTTTTCCCCACTGAGGATGATGCTTGCCATAGGCTTGTGATAAATGACTTTGACTATATTGAGTAAAGTCACTTCTATACCCATTTTGGTAAGAGTTTACATCATAAACGGGTGCTGGATCTTGTCAAATGTTTTATCTGCATCTATTGATATGATTGTATGCTTTTATCTTTTATTTATGATAAAAAATGTTGATTGATTTCCAGATGTTAATCTATCCTTGCATCCCTTGGATGAATCCCACTTGGTTGGTGTATGATCTTTTTGATGAGTTGTTGAATTCTATTTGCTAATATTTTGTTGAGAATCTTCGCATCTGTGTTCATCAGGGATATTTGCTTGTAGTTTTTTTTGTGGTGTCTTTGTTTCTTTTTGTTATTAGGGAGATATGAGCCTCATAGAAACTGTTTGGGAGAGTTTCTGTTTCTTTGATTTCCTGTAAAAGCTTTACAAGAAATGGCAACAGGTCCTCTTTAAATGTTTGGAAGAATTCACTAGTGAATCCGTCTGGACCTGAGCTTTTGTTTTTGGGAAGAATTTTGATTACAGTTTCAATTTCCTTGATATTAATAGGATTATTCAGGTACTCCAAGTCTTCTTGGTTCATCCTTGAGAGATTATAGGAATCCAGGAATTTATCCATTTCTTCGAGGTTCTCTTTTTCATGGTATACAGCTTTTCAAAGTAGTCTCTGATGATCTTTTGAATTTCTTTGGTTTCTGCCGTGATATCCACCTTTTCATTTCTCATTGGTTTTATAAGGGTTATCTTTCTCTTTCTTTGTGAGTTTTGCTAGTGGTTTATCAATTTTGTTTATTTTCTCGAAGAACTAGCTCTTGGTTTCATTAATCTTTTGGATTGTCTTTTGGGTTTCCTTGTCTTTGATTTCTGCTCTAAGTTTCATTATCTCTTTCCTTCTGCCTGGTTTGGGTTCCTGTTTTGGTCCTCTTCTAAAATCTTAAGCAGTGAAGTCAAGTTATTTACCTGGGCCCTTTCTTCCTTCTTGAGAAATGCTTGCAGAGCTATAAATTTTCCCCGTAACACAGCTTTATCAGCGTCCCACAATTTGTGGTATATCGTGTCTTTATTCTCATTTGTTTCCAAGTATCTTTTGATTTCTTCCTTGATTTCCTTCTTGACCCACTCATTGTTCCACATCGAGTTGTTTATTTTCCAGTTGTTTGATTTGGTTTTCTGCGTCTGCACATGATTAACTTCTATCTTCAATACATCATTGTTTGAAAAGATAGCTGATACAATGTCTATCTTCCTGATTCTGTTGAGGTATGTTGTGTGGCCCAGCAAATGGTGTATTCTGGAAAATGTTCCATGTGCACTGGGAAAGAATGTGCATTCCTTTTTGGGGGGATATAAAGCGGTGTGCATACCTATTATCACTGTCTCTTCTATTTCTTCCTTTAAAGCCAGTATTTTCTTGGTGAGTTTTAATCTTCTTGATCTATCCAGAGGTGATAGGGCGGTGCTGTCTATTGTCTCCAACTATTATTGTGTTGCTCGTGATGTCTTTCTTAATTTCTGTTAGCAGATGTTGTAGGTAGTTAGCTGGTCCCTCATTGGGTGCGTATACGTTTAGGAGTGTGATTTCTTCCTGCTGTACAGATCCCATAATTAATAAAAATGTCTTTCACTATTCCTTCTAATCTTGTTCAACCTGAAATCTATGTTGTCTGATACTAGTAAGGCAACCTTAGCTTTTTTGAGGGAGTTGTTTGCTTGCAGGATTATTTTCCATCCTTAGACTTTCAGTCTGTGTTTTTTCTGGCTATTCAGATGTTTTTATTGCAGGCAACAGAATGTTGGGTTCAGTCTTTGAAGCCATTTTGCCACTCTGTGTCTCTCATTTGGTGAATTTCGACCATTGCCATTCAGAGAAATTATTGTTATGGGATTTTGCGCCAGCTTTCTGTAAGGGATTGTTGTGCTTGTAGGGGGTTTTCTTGTCTTATAGTAGCCTCTTTAGTCCTTCCTTTAGGTTTGGTTTTGAGTCTATGAAGTTCCTGAGTTGTTGTTTTTCCACAAAATTGTGTATTGTTCCTTCTACTTTGAATGAGAGTTTGTCTGGATAAAGTATTCTTGGTGAAGCGTTCATTTCATTGAGTATTTTTCACTATATCTCACCACTGCTTTCGGGCTTGGAGGGTTTCCTCTGATAGGTCTGCTGTGAATCTAAGGGGTGCTCCTTTGTATGTGATTTCCTTCTTTGACCTTGCTGTTTGCGGTATTTTGTCTCTATCTGTGACATCCATCATTCCAACTATGATATATCTTGGAGTTTTTCTGTTAGGGTCTCTTTTAGCTGGCACTCTTCTGGCTCCCTTAGTCTGGATGTCTGCATTCTCAAGCTCTGGGAACTTTTCAGCAATGATTACTTTGACTGTGGCTTTTTCATTGGGGTTGGTTCCCTGTCCTTCTTGTATTTGAATGATTCTAGTGTTGTTCCTCTTAAAATCATCTCCTAGGACTCTGAATCACCCTAGAGCTCTTTTGAGGTCTCTCCCCATTGTTTGTTGTTACCTGTAGGCTTCCTGAAGCTCATCTTCAATCTCACTGATTATGTCTTCTGCTATTCATTCTATTGTTGAGGGCACCCACTGAGTTTTTTAATTCCTCGAACAAATCCTATATTTGTGACACTTCTTTGTAGCCTTTTTTTAATTTCTGCTCTCATTACTTTCCGTATTTTCTCGGCTGTCCATTGTACTGTTTCTGTCAGTTCCTCCTTTAATTTAACGTATACCTTTTCAGTCTTTATGTTGAGTTCATTGAACATCTTCAGGATTTCAACTCTGAATTCTTTATCGGAGAGCTCTAGTTTTTTGGAAACTCCTGTAGGTTATCATTGGTTTATCCTTTCTCCCTTGCCACAAAGGGTTTAGGCATATCTGGTAATAATCTCTAAACAATTCTAGAATACATTGGTATGTCCTGCTCCCCTTGCCACTAGGAGCTTAGGTATATCAGTCACACCCATCAAAGTGCTCCCGAGTCACTTCCATTCCTTTGTTTATCTGTAACCACTTTAACCAGTTCATCAGCTTTTCCCCTAATCAGACTCTGTTGATTTGTATGGTCAGACCTTGCTAGGACAGTGTTTTGTATTGTAAGTTAATATTGCCTTGCTCCTCTCCTCTTGTCTTTTGAATAGTTTACTTTAGAGCAATGTTCTTTTTGTATGGACAAAGAAAGACAGTTGTTAATATGCTATGGTAACTTGAGATTTAATTGGCTTCAAATATTATTCACTCCTGGGCATCTGCTTTCTCTACTTAAGCCTCAGCTTCCCTTACTTCCTAGCACCCCCAAAATCAGGGTCCCAACGAGGGACGGGACGGACCCAGGGCAAGCGGTGAGTTATGTGCTACCCTGGCCTCAATATGGGCCTGGCCAAAGTGCCTAATGCTTCACTATAAGTTAAGAGCTTGGTCATGGACATGCCATTTCATGATCCAAAAGCAACGATGAGACTAGGACCCTGCTACGGATAGGAAAGACTAATCTGGCCTGAGCAATGTAGTCTGAGTTCGAGATGACCCCAGGAGAGCAATTCTATAAGCTTAATGGATCTCTTGCTATGTCCATACAAAATGATTAATATTATGAATACTTATATGTTAGTTGGACAAGGAGAGGAGAAAACACACACAATGGATTCCACTCTTGGGTGGGTGTCCTGCTGAAAGGGAATCTGTCCTAGAAGAAGCATCCCCTGAGGTAAAGAACTTTACCCCTATTGATTGTGACCACACCTATGTGTAAGCCCCAACACCTCATTCTTGGGGATTTAACTAGGCTGTGAGAGTGGGCTGGGGGCAGTCCCAGGGTAGTTCCAATGCGAGATCTGGAGAAGCTAGACCGAGATCCAGATCCAGAGGAGAAGGAGAATGATGTAGCATGGGGGAGGAAGAAGCAGGAGGAGAATCAGAGGAGAATGGAGATGAGAATGGAATAAACTGCAACTGAGACAAACCAGCCTGGCCCTCGTTCCTTCCTTCGCCTGCCTCATCATCGCTATCAACCTCCCCGGGGTGGGGAAAGCGGCTGGAAACTACCGAACGCGGGCGGTGGGAGAGACAGAGTGCCGCTGCCCTGTGATTGCTGCCCATTGTCCGCGGTGTGGTGCCCCACATGCTCCCCTTTCCTTTCTTTTTTGTGTTTTTACACAACTCCTATCGAGGCTTCTGGACTCCTTTCATTGTCAATTCCTTATGGTGGGGATTTGCGTTGTTTCTTCATGTTGTTGTGGTGGTATGGAGGAGGGAACTCCAAGTTCACCATCATGTTCCCTCTTGTTGCAAAAAAAGGATTCTGGATGGGCTCGGTAAATGGTGGTCACGTTCTTATGTACCCCCTCTAGAACATGTCCTTCTCTGATGTTCCTCTATTCTTATGTGAGGCCTCAAGTGATGCATTTAGAGAATATTCATTGGAACTTTGGAGAAATTGGAAAAGACTAGCAGCCTATTAGTGAACTGTTTTGGGGATAGCTAGGACATAGGTGATGAAGACTAAGATGTAAAAACAAATTGCTTGTTATGAGGAAATAACTGCAGCTGTGTGAGTGGCCATCAGCTCCAAAATAGGCCATATCCACTTCTGTTGATGCCATGCTTGTTTTTGTTGAGGCTTCTGTTGCATCCTGTGGATGCAAGGATGGTTTAACATTCGGAAATCAATCAACATAATCAACCATATCAACAAAAACAAAGATAAAACCATATGATCATTTCAATAGATGCGGAGAAAGCATTTGACAAGATCCAACACCCATTTATTATAAAAACTCTCACCAAAATGGGTTTAGAAGGAACTTTACTCAAGATAGTCAAAGTCATCTACCACAAACTACGGCAAGCATCATTCTCAATGGAGAAAAACTTAGGGCCTTCCCTTTAAGATCAGGGACAAGAGAAGGATGTGCACTCTCACCACTTCTGTTTAACATAGTACTGTATGTTTTTGCAAAAGCAATTAGGCAAGAAAAAGACATTAAGGGGCATACAGATATGGAGGGAAGAAATTAAGCTGTCACTATTCGCAGACGATATGATACTATAACTAGAGAAATCCAAAACCTCTACCAAGAAACTCTTAGAAACAATAGACTAGTCCAGTAAAGTCGCAGGTTATGAAATCAATACACAAAAATCCATGGCCTTCCTAAACGCAAATAATGAAACAGAGGAAAGTGACATAAAAAATCTCCTTCACAATCGTGCCCCAGAAAATGAAATACCTAGGAATCAGCCTAACTAAAGAGGTCAATGATCTCTACAAAGAAAACTACAAAACGCTAATCAATAAAATAACAAAGGACACGAGGAAATGGAAACTTATTCCCTGCTCATGGATAGGAAGAATGAAAATTGTCAAAATGGCAATACTCCCCAAAGCACTATACAGATTCAATGCAATCCCTATAAGGATTCCCATGAAAAACTTCGAAGAAATGGAGCAAACACTTGTGAAATTCATATGGAACAATAAATGCCCATGAATAGCTAAAACAATTCTTGGGAAAAGGATAATGGGAGGCATCACCCTTCCCAACCTCAAACTCTAGTATAAAGCGGTAATAATCAAAACAGCATTGTACTGGTCCAAAGGCAGATCCACAGACCAATGGAACAGGGTGGAATATCCCTATACACAACCCCAAAACCCCAATTGTATGAACATCTGATCTTTGATAAGGGAGCAAGAAATGTGAAATGGTGCAAAGAAAACCTCTTCAACAAATGGTTCTGGCAAAACCGGACAACAACTTGTAAATAAAATAGGTTTAGATTTTGACCAATCACCATACACAGAATTCAGATCAAAATGGATTAAAGACCTCAACATCAGACCAGAATCCATAAGGTACATTGAAGACAAGGTTGGCAAAACTCTCCACGACATTGAAGCTACTGGTATATTCAAAGATGACATGCCACTGACCAACCAAGTGGAAACAGAGATAAACAAATGGGATGATACTAAACTAAGAATCTTCTGCACTGCAAAAGATACACTGACCAAAATACAAAGACAATCTACGGAATGGGAAAGAATATTCACCAAATACCCATCAGATAAAGGGTTGATATCAAGGATATACAAGGCACAGGTTGGAATCTTCAAGAAGAAAACTTCCAACCCCATCAAAAAATGGGGCATGGAAATGAACAGAAATTTTCTCAAGGAAGAAATACGAGTGGCAAAAAGGCACATGAAAAAATTCTCTTCATCACTAATTATAGGATAACATAGCCTCAGGTAGTTTAGATTTATTGGGTTACTCCCATCAGAGTGCTCCCATTCCTCTGTGTTTATATGTAGCTTCTTTCTTAGTGTTCTGTTGACTTGTAAATATTGTTTTTCTCTTCTCCTTGAGCCCTTTGCATAGTTTATTCAGAGCAATGTCATTTTTGTATGGACACAGGAAGACTTAGCAAATGCTATGCTTTTGTAACCTGGGGGTCATTTGACTCTACATGATATTTTCCTCCTGGGCATCTGTTCTCTCAACCTAAGCCTCAGCTGCCCTTACTTCCTAGCACCCCCAAAAGCAGGGTCCCGACAAGGGACAAGACGGACCCAGGGCAAGCGGTGAGTTGTGTGCTACCCTGGCATCGAGATGGGCCTGGTCAAAGTGCCTAATGCTTAACTATAAGTCAACACCTTTATTGCAAACCACAACACCTAATCAGAGAGAGAGAACGAAAGGGAATACCCTGCCATAGTGGCAGTGTGGGGTGGGGGGAGACGGAACTGGGGAGGGTTGGAGGGATGCTGGGTTTACTGGTGGTGGAGAATGGGCACTGGTGAAGGGATGGGTTCTCGAACTTTGTATGGGGGAAACATGAGCACAAAAATGTATAAATCTGTAACTGTACCCTCACGGTGATTCACTAATTAAAAATAAAAAATATATATAAATAAAAAAAAGAGCTTGGTCATGGACAAATGCTGTCATAATCAAAACAGTGATAGCTAGATTCGGACCCTGCTAGGGTTAGGAATGATTAATCTGACCTGAGTGCTGTAGTCTGAGTTTGTGGCAAGATGTTGCCAGGAGAGCTGCCTTGCAAGCCTCAATATATCTCTTGCTATGTCCATACAGAAATAACTAGTATTAAGATGTTATTTTTTTGGGTCACACCCAGCAATGCATAGGGGTCACTCCTGGCTCATGCACTCAGGCATCACCCCAGGCGGTGCTCAGGGGACCATATGGGATGCTGGGATTTGAACCTGGGTCTGCCACGTGCAAGGCAAATGCCCTACCCAACCCCAACTAGTATTAAGATGTTAATGAGTGTTTGGACTAAGGAAAGGAGAAAAACACCTTAGCAGTCAGGAAGGGATTTCTTATGTTGATTTTACTACCTGGCTGTGTATAACCTAGAGGGCAAGGTGATGTTGTCCATCATCTACAAGTTGTTCACTCGAGTCATCCTGAATAGTATAGGCAGAACCTTAGATGAAGGACAACCATGCAAGCAAGCCCGGCCCTGAAAAGGATTCAGGACTATGGACCATATCCACACAGTGACCAAACTCATTGAAGTTTCGCAAGAGTTCAAGATGCTAATCTGTCTAATGTTCATTGATTTAAAGAAGGCCTTCGATTCTGTTGAGATTGTAGTGGTCATCGAAGCCCTAGCCAAACAAGGCGTTCAAACTCAGTACATCAAGATCATCTGAGAGCTGTATTACGGATCCACCAGCAGGATCTCATCATTCTACATGGAAGTAATCATTGACGTAAAGAGAGGGGTTCTCCATCAACAAATGGGGCGAAGAAATGAACAGAAACTTCACCAAAGAAGAGATACGAATGGCCAAAAGACACATGAAAAAGTGTTCTACATCACTAATCATCAGAGAGATGCAGATCAAAACAACCACGAGATACCACCTCACACCACAGAGACTAGCACACATCCAAAAGAACAAAAGCAACCGCTGTTGGAGAGGATGTGGAGAGAAAGTGACCTTTCTACACTGCTGGTGAGAATGCCGGCTAGTTCAGCCCTTTTGGAAAACAGTATGGACGATTCTCAAAAAACTAGAGGTTGAGCTCCCATTTGACCCAGCAATACCACTGCTGGGAATATATCCCAGAAAAGCCAAAAAGTATAGTCAAAATGACATTTGCACTTATATGTTCATCGCAGCATTGTTTACAATAGCCAGAATCTGGAAAAAACCCGAGTGCCCTAGAACAGATGACTGGTTGAAGAAACTCTGGTACATCTATACAATGGAATACTATGCAGCTGTTAGAAAAAATGAGGTCATGACGTTTGCATATAAGTGGATCAGCATGGAAAGTATCATGCTAAATGAAATGAGTCAGAAAGAGAGAGACAGACATAGAAAGATTGCACTCATCTGTGGAATATAGAATAATAGACTATAAGACTAACACCCAAGAATAGTAGAAATAAGTACCAGAGCTTGTCTCCATGGCTTGGAGGCTGGTCTCTCATTCTGGGCAACTCAGAGAAGGGAACACCAAGTAAAATGTGGTTGGAGGTCATGTGGGGGAAGGATGATGCGGGCCGAATATAGACTAGAGACTGAACACAATGGTCACTCAACACCTTTATTGCAAAACACAACACCTAATCAGAGAGAGAGAACAAAAGGGAACACCCTGCCATAGTGGCAGTGTGGGGTGGGGGGAGACGGGACTGGGGAGGGGGGAGGGATTTGGGCTTACGGGTGGTGGAGAATGGGCCCTGGTGAAGGGATGGGTTCTCAAACTTTGTATGGGGGAAACATGAGCACAAAAATGTATAAATCTGTAACTGTACCCTCATGTTGACTCACTAATTAAAAATAAACTATTAATAAAAAAAGAAAAAAAACAAAAAAAAGAGAGGGGTTCTGCAGGGTGATACCATTTCTCCGAAATTCTTCAGTGCCACCCTCAAAAACATCATGTGATGGATTGAATGGGAAGGAATAGGAGTGAAGATAGATGGTGAATGAGAATATAGTTGGGCAAATTATTCTTGGTGAGGCCTTCATTACATTATTTTTTTTCTGTTTCCCCCTAAAGAGTTTCATTTGATATGTCATTTGATATGTCTGCTGTAAATCTAATGACACTATTTTGTATGAAATTTTCTTCTTTGATCTTGCTGCTTTCAATATTGAATCTCTACATATCATATTCATCATCCGTACAGGATCCCTCTGTCCTTCCACTCTGAGAACTTTTCAGCAATGATGTCTTTTACCGTTAATACTTATTGAGATTGCCTCCCTGATCTCTCTGGGACTCTGATTATTCTCATGCCATTCCTCTTGAATTCTTCCCATGTTATTCCTCTTGATTCATCCCATAGTTATTTTTTCTGCCATTGAGTTATTTTGGGGTCTTTTCCTAACTTTTGCTGTTGCCTGGAGGTTTTCAGCATCTCTTCTTCAAGCTCACTGACTCTGTCTTTAGCTGCTTTTACTCTACTGTTAAGAGCATCCACTGAGTTTTTCACTTCATTTACCAATTTTTTAAAATTAATGATATTTTAGATTATCATGCTTGTAGATTTCTTATTTTTGTCTCATGATGTCCTTCATTCTATGGATGCTGTTCCACTGTTTCTTTAAGCTTATTGAACATCTTTATTATTTTGTCTCTGAATTCTTCATCAGAGAAATTATGTAGGCTGGTATTCCATGTTGAAGCTTCAGGGTTCCTATCTTTTTCCACTCCTTGTTGTGGTGGTCTGTGTTGTTTCCCCATGGTGCCTGTGATAGTATATAGTTGGTTCTTTCAATACACTATTAGTGTCCCGCACCCCCTGCTCACTGCTAGGAAGTTCTTTGGGGTTGCTCAGTGGGTGTTGTTCTCTTCTTTCACTTTCAAGGATATTTCCTTTCAATATGGTGAAGTTTCTTGTGTTGATGCAGGGCATGTATTCTATAGCCTGATCTTCCTGGTACTGTTTGGTTAGAGTTGTATTGTTTCTTGTGTTCACTGCTATTTTTGTGGTTTTGGGGGGATATTGATTGGAGGACGGCATATTGCACTAGTGGCCTAATGTGGCTGGGGGTTGCCAGGCTGTTCTAGTGAGAGTTCCATATAAGGGACTAATTTAAGGGCCGGAGTGATAGCACAGCGGGTAGGGCGTTTGCCTTGCACGCGGCCGACCCGGGTTCGATCCCCGGCATCCCATATGGTCCCCCAAGCATCGCCAGGAGTAATTCCTGAGTGCAAAGCCTGGAGTAACCCCTGAGCATCACTGGGTGTGACCCAAAAAGCAAAAAAAAAAGAGACTAATTTGTATATTTTATGGAATATGGAGGGGTAGACTAACTGGAGATCACTAGTACTGCTGCCCACTTGGAAAACCATGCCCATCACTGATCTGACCTGTAGGAAGAGCTAAGCATTAGGTGTGTGCAGCTTCCATCATGATGTGTATGTTTGAAACCACCGCCAGCCTGATGTCTCTCAGAAATAATATGCCCACAGATTAGCATCTTGTTCTCCTTGCTTACCCTCTTATTCTCTTGGACCTTCATCAGTCTTGTAACTTTTTTTCCCAAAGCTTCTCAGCCTTCATACAACATACGATCTACTCAATCAAAATTTAGTTATTTAATGAATGATGTTGTGTTCAGTTAAGTAAGTCACTGTCACTGTAATCCCGTTGCTCATCGATTTGTTCGAGTGGGCACCAGAAACAGCTCTCATTGAGAGATTTATTGTTACTGTTTTTGGCATATCCAATATGCACGGCTAGCTTGCCAGGCTCTGCCGCACAGGTTCAATTCTCTCGGTAGCTTGCCGGGTTCTTTGAGAGGGGTGGAGGAATCAAACTCGGGTCGGCCGCATGAAAGGTGAATGCCCAACTCTTGTGCTATTGCTCCTATGATAGTTAAATAAGTAATGAAAAATATTTGACAAAGAATAAATCAAGGACCTTTGTAAGTACATTCTAGTTCAATGACTAGTTTTTTGTGTGTCAGCTATGTGCCAAGGCATGTTGCTTCACATGTAGGATAGAGAGAGATGAGTAAGAAATAGCTTTGCCATTGAGGAAGTCCAATTCTAGTCTAGAAACAGACAAGTGAACTGTAAATTACAGTACCGCATGATGAGGGTCATAAATAAATTACATTTCAGATGTAAGCCTAAACTTGGGTTAGGTTAGAGTCATTAAAGATAATTCTGAAGATAGGTTTTATTTTTCTGCAATAAGATTAAGTAGGAAAACAATTGCTCAAAGAATCTATTATTTTTGCAGAAAGTGTAGATATCTCATTATTGCTAACAACAATAGAAAAGAAGAAAATGGAATGTAGAATAATATCTAAATAAGCTATCATTATGTAAGAAACAGAGTCATTTTGTGGTTAAGTGATATTTGTTAGGAAGTTCTTTTGGCAGTTGTTTGTTGAGTAAGATCAACAGAAGCACATCATTAATGTCAGTTAATGCCATCATTATTTACTTTGTATACATTTACAATAACAGGGAAATTTGTTCATGAAAACAAAATATCATCGAAAGAGTTGGGAGCAATTTTAATCTTTATTCTTGTGTGCCCTTTACCTTTAATAAAACAAACAAATCTGTTTTTTACTTTATTATAGGAAACAGGGACTGAGTTGAAAAAGAATGTGTACATAGGTAGGAAAAATAAATATGACTTAGAAATTGCCATCATAGCCTAACAAGTAGTTAAAAACCAAACAAACTTTGAAAACCAACAACTGTTTTTAGATCTGTGAGTAAAGTGAGATCAAAGGACATATTGCTACCCTCAAGATTAGAAAGACAGAGAAGTCTCTCAATTTTATAAAGTTGATGGGTTTAGCCCACATGTGACAGAGTTCAGGGCTTACTCCTGGCTCTGTGCTCAGGGGTCACTATGGTTCAGGAGACCACATGTAGTTCCAGAAATCTATTGCAGGATGGCTAAGTGAAAGCAAACCACCACCACTCTCTTTCATTGTTGGTGGAAACGTTAACTGGTCCAGCCTTTTTGGAAAACAAAATGGAAATTTCTCAAAAAACAAGAAATTGAGCTCCCATTTGACCTAGTAATACCACTTCTGGGAATATATCCTGATAGGGCAATAAAGCACAGTTGAAAAAAAAGCACAGTAAAAACGACATCTGCACCTGTTTGTTCATTGCAGCACTATTCACAGTAGCCAGAATCTGGAAACAACCAAAGTACCTGAGAACAGACTACTAGTTAAAGAAACTTTGGTACATGTACACAATGGAATACTATGCAGCCACTAGGAAAGATGAAGTCATGGAATTTGCTTAAAAGTGGATGGTCATGGAGAGTATCACGCTAAGTGAAATGAGTCAGAAAGAGAGGGACAGACATAGAAAGACTGCACTCATTTGTGGAACGTAAAATATCATAAAATGAGACTAACACCCAAGGACAGTAGAGACAAGGGTCATAAAGATTGCTCCACGGTTGGAAGCCTGCCTTATGAGCTGGGGGAAAAGATAGTTGGGATGGATAAGGGATCACTAAGTCAATGATGATTGGAGGGATCACTCAGATTGGGTGATCTGTGCTGAAAGTAGATAAAGGACCAAACATGATGGCCTCTCTGTATCTGTATTGCAAATCATAATACCCACAAGTAGAGAGAGTCTAAGAGGGATAATGTCTGCCATAGAGGTAGGGAGAGGGGTAGAACCGGGTTGGGGGAAGGATACTGGGACATTGGTGGTGGAAAATGTGCACTGGTGGAGGGACGAGTGTTTGATCATTGTATGACTGAAATTCAAACATTAAAGTTTTGCAACTGTAGCTCACAGTGATTCAATTTTACAAAAGAATTAAAGCCCCTATCATTGTAATGTCTCTTAGACTCCAAACATCTCAATTCAATTAAGTAGAAAACCATCAACAGAAACCTCAGTGAGAGCCTGTGCTGGATTGGGAAAATCAAACATCATTTGTGAATTATAATGATAGTTAATTTGGAGGCCTGGTGTAGTCCATTTAAGAGTTAAAAATCCCAGGGATACATACTCATAGGGCAGCTCTTATGCTTCTGAGAATTTTATTTCCAGGAGCTTGGCCAGTTTCTCATACTGAATGTAAGAGAGAAATCTCCTTATGCTTATGTCAGGGAAAAGAAAATAATTTTGAGGTTTGCCTGAGAGTTTTGTTTTTCACACGAAAATGTGTAAAGCTGTAACTGTACCCTCATGGTGATTCACTAATAAAAATAATTAAAAATAATAAAAAGAAGGACAATAAAAAATAGGGTCAACCCTTGGGGGCCATTGATACCAGAGCCTTAACTGCTAGGGTTTTGTCAGTACCAAATTGACTAGGGGAGAAGTTAATTGGCAGGTTAGTTATAAATAGGGAAAAGAAGCACCCTTTTCATAATCCAGAGCTATCTAAGGGAGGCTGAGAAACATAAGTGAAGGTTATGGTTCTGGGTTAGACACCAAAAGACAGACGTAAGCATTGGATTATAGAATCCTTCTTCCTTCACATGACATCATTAAAAGCCCTTAACCATTTACTTTTACCCAGTTGTCAGAGTACAGGTTGATGTAACAAAATACCATAGTTAGATTAAGCAATGAAATTTATTTCTTACTGTTATGATTCTGGGAAGTCAAAGATTAAAATTAACAGATTAAGTTTCTGATTAGGGCCCTCTTTTTGCCTTCCTGTTGGATCCTAACTTGGCAGAGAGACAGTGTGTTCTGGTCTATTTTTAGTTTTATTAAGGACATGAATGCCATCATAGCAACCCCTCTTTCATAACTTCATCTAAATTTAACTACCTCCCAAAGGTCCCACCTTGAACAAACACTTCAGTAGAATACAGCCTTCAGTCCATAGTTCCAGTAACACGTGTTCTCTTCTCAACAAAAATAGTAAGAGACATACTAAAAAGCCAAAAAGCCCCACAATTTGAAGATGTTTAACAGGTATTAGAACCAGTCAAGAATAATTGTAATTATCAGACTATTTAAAACTATAATTAACATGTATAAATTTAATGGGTAAATAGAGACCAATGAAAGGACAAGTGGGTATGTAAGCAGAGAAATGGGAATTCTAAAGAAGAATAAAGAAATCGTAGAGATCAACAGACCAAAGAAAGAAAGGAAACCTTTGATGGGCTCATTAGTTGACAAGGCACAGTTGAGAAAAGATTTCTGATCTTCAGGATATGATAAAAGACTTTTACAAAAACCAAAAATCAAAGAGAAAATACTTAAAAATAATAACAGAATAGCCAAGAACTGTAGAACAATTATAGAGATGTAAAGAATGAATGTAAAGGAACCTGTGGAAGGTTGAGGGTTGTGTTTTAGGAAAAGAAACTGTAGTACAACCGGCTTTTTAGGAGATGTTTAGATTTTTTTCTATACAACTCATATCTTTTTCTAGAGCAAGCTGTGAAAAAGAGTTGGAGACAGATGTTCTAGTTCTAGACTCATCATAGAACTAGGGGGAAAATTTAGTGCTTTTAGAAAAATTGAACCCTTAAATTATAGTTGGAGGTTTTCTATATGAAATGAAATAAAATAAGCAGAGAATTACTGCTTGAATTGCATCTATGATTTTTCTATGTAGATTTTAATAATTGTTCCTCTGACCTATGGCTCATAACAGGCAGATACACTGCATTTTATCATAAGAATTAAGTTCTTGATCTTCTCTTAATACTTATAACATATTTAATAATTCATGATAATATTTTTGCTTGCATAGATTGAGGGAAAAGGGCCATATTACTTAAACTTGGTAAAGAGATTCCAGTTTACTAACAGACTAATGAAGTAGACATTTGCATATTTTGAGACCTCAAGTAGGGAGAGATGAAATCCCAAACAGGTGAATCTTATGGGACCCCAGACATTTGTCAAATTGGCATTAATTGCTAACAGCTCAAATGTGCACCTAAATGCAGATCTCAGATGAACCCAGGGCAGGAATTGTGCCATTCCCCTTATGACATAAGAGAGCCCAAAGCCTCAAATATCCAAAGACAGTAGAAATAACTGCCAGGAGGAGTGGTCCATGGGTGGAAGTCTGCTTCAGGTGCTTGGGAAGAAGGCAGTTGGGATAGAGAAGGGACCACTTTGGCAATGATAGTTGGAAAGGATCACTCTTCATAAGAACTCTGTGCTGAAAGTAGGTAAAGGAACAAACATGATAACCTCTCAGTGTCTGTATTGAAAACAATAATGCCTAAAAGGAGAGAGGGAGGAGCAAAGCACCTTAAATAGAGACAGGCTGGGGGTGGGGTGGGAGGGAAACTGGGAACACTGGTTGTGAGAAATGTATACTGGTGGAGGGATGGATGTTGGAACATTGTATGACTGAAACCTATTCATGAACTGCTCTGTAACTGCATCTCACAGTAGTTCAATAAAAAAGTATATTGGTACAAGAACAATATCTTCATTTAAAAAATAAAGTAGTTTTTAACACTGGTTTACAAAGTTGTTCATAGTAAAGTTGGTACAATTTTTTGATGTTTCAACACCAATTGACCACCAGAGTGACCTTCACTCCATTACTTGTTCCGATTTTCCAAACCATCCCACAAACCTGCCTCTTTAGCAGGCACACAATAATTTATTTTATATTGCTTGTTACAACTAAATGGATAACGGAATTACCAAAACTACATCAGTAAAAGAAACTTTGCAAAAATCATGAACTACTTTGTAACAGTGTATATCACAGAGATTCAATAAAAAATTTAAAACCCAAATCAACATTTACTGATATTAGAGCACGAATAAATTTATTAAAATTGTTATATCTCACCACGAGTTTGTAAAGTCCTTGTCTGAGGATTTAGTAAGCTATTTGTCACTAGTTAAGCCTTCTGCGTTTCTGTCTTTATTTACCTTCTCATCTTGGTGTGATGCTACTGGAATTTCAGTAATGTGGATTTTGGAAGTATTTAGCAGCAATACGTGGCTGCGTGTTGCAGAGGCTTCAGGGTATGAAGTCTGTACCAATGAATTGATGTGACTGTGGCTGTGAGAAGTAGATGTTGCTGCTGAGGCTTACTAAAGTACAGAAGGGTGATGGAGGGCTACCCGACTCCCAGTCTGGAAAAATAACGAAGTTCCCAGCCTGGACAGCAGGAAACCTGAGAGTTTTGTGGTTTGGTGTCTCTATAGATCTTATTAGTGAAGCGATGGAGTTGACCTGTTGGTGCGGCTGCAAAAGTGTATTGTGAGTGCAGCTCCCAAGGATTCAGTAGGGCAGGACTTGAAATTTATTTATTTATTTATTTAATTTTCTAAATTGAATCACTGTGAGATAGTTGCAAGCTTTCATGTTTGGGTTACAATCTCACAATGATCAAACACCCATCCTTCCACCAGTGCATATTCCCCACCACCAATATCCCAGGTATACCCCCCCTTTCATACCCTTCCCCTGCCTCCATGGCAGGCAATGTTCCCCATACTCTCTCTCTACTTTTGGGCATTATGGCTTGCAACACGGACACTGAGAGGACATCATGCTTGGTCCATTATCTGCTTTTGGCATGTATCTCTCATCCAAAATGATTCCTCTAGCCATCATTTTCTTAGTGACCCTTTCTCTATTCCATCTGCCTTCTACCCTCTGCTCATGAAGCAGTCTTTCAGCTATGAGGCAATCCCCCTGGTCTTTGTATCTACTGCATTTGGGTGTCAGCTTCATGTGATGTTATTTTATACTCCACAAATGAGTGCAGTCCTTCTATGTCTGTCCTTCTCTTTCTGACTCATTTCACTTAGCAAGATACCCTCCATCTCTATCCATGTTTAAGAAAATTTCATGACTTCATCTCTCCTAACAGCTGCATACTATTTCATTGTGTAGATGTACCAAAGATTCTTTAACCAGTCATCTGTTTTAGGGCACTCGGGTTGTTTCCAGATTTTGGCTGTGTGAAGAGTGCTGCAATGAATATATAGGTACAGATGTAATTTCTACTGTGCTTTTTTAAATCCTTGGGATATATACCCAGAAGTGGTATTGCAGGGTTATATGGAAGCTCAATTTCTAGTTTTTGAAGGACTGTCCATTTTGTCTTCCAGAAAGGCTGGGCTAGACGAAATTTCCACTAACAGTGAAAGAGCGTTCCTTTTTTTCCACATCCATGCTGGCACTGGTTACTTTTGTTCTTTTGAATGTGTGCCAGTCTCTGTGGTGTGAGATGATATCTCATTGTTGTTTTGATTTGCATATTCCTAATGACTAGCGATGTGGAGCATTTTTTCATGTGCCTTTTGGCCATTTGTATTTCTTTTTTGAGGACATTTCTGTTCATTTCTTTTCCCCACTTTTTGATGGGGTTGGAGGTTTTTTCTTATACAATTCTACTAGTGTCTTGTTTATCCTGGATATTAATCCCTTATCAGATGGATATTGGGTAAATATTCTTTCGCATTCTGTGGGCTCTTTCTGTATTTTGGTCACTGTTTCTTTTGAAGTGTAGAAGCTTCTTAGTTTGATGTAGTTCCATTGTTTATGTTTGCTTCCACTTGCATGGTCAGTGCTGTTTCCTCCTTAAAGATTCTTTTAATTTCAATGTCATGGAGAGTTTGCCTACATTTTATTCTATGTACCTTATAAATTCATGTCTGATATTGTGGCCTTTAATCCACTTTGATCTGACTTTTGTGCCTGGCATTAGACAGAGGTCAGAGTTTAATTTTTTGCATGCAGCTATCCAGTTTTCCTAGAACCACTTGTTGAAGAGGCTTTCCTTGTTCCACTGCATATTTCTTGCTCCTTTGTCAGAGATTAAGTGGCCATATATTTGGGGAATCTATGACAGGATATTCAACTCTGTTCCATTGCTCTGCAGGTCTGTTTCTGGCCCAATACCATGCTGTTTTAATTACTACTGCTTTGTAGTAGAGTTTGAAGTTGGGGAAGTTGACACCACCCATCTTCTTTTTTCCAAGGATTGTTTTAGCTATTCGTGGGGGTTAATTGTTCAATATGAATTTCAGGAGTGTTTTGTCTATTTCTTTGAAAAATGTCATGGGTATCCTGATAGGGACTGCATTGAATTTGTATAGTGCTTTGGACCGTATTGCCATTTTGATAATGTTAACTCTTCCTATCCATGAGCAGGGGATGTGTCTCCATTTCCTACTGTCCTCCTTTATTTCTTGGAGTAGTGTTTTGTAAGTTTCATTGTATAGGTCCTTCACCTCTTTGGTTAAGGTATTTGATTTTTTGAAGTACTATTGTGAATGGTATTGTTATTTTAATGCCTCTTTCTTCTCTTTCATTACTTGTTTATAAGAAAGCCATAGACTTTTGGGTGTTGATTTTGTAGCTGTCCCTTTACTACATCGACCTATTGTTTCTAGGAGCTTTTCTGTAGAGTCTTTAGGGTTTTCCAAGTATAGTATCATATTGTCTGTAAATAGTGATAACTTGACCTCTTCCTTTCCTATCTGTATGCCCTTGATAACTTTACTTTTGCCCTTGATATCTTTTTCTTGTCTAACTGCTTTGGCCAGGACTTCCAGTACAATATTGAATAGGAGTGGTGAAACCGAGCAGCCTTGCCTTGTGCCCGATCATAGAGGAAAGGCTTTTAGTTTTTCCCCATTGAGAATGATACTTGCCGTGGGCTTTTGGTAGATGGCTTTGACTATATTGAGTAAAGTTCCTTCGATGCCCATTTTTTCTGAGAGTTTTCATCAAAAATGGGTGCTGAATCTTGTCAAATGCTTTCTCTGCATCTACTGATATGATCATATGGTTTTTATTATTTCCTTTATTGATATGATGAATTATGTTGATTGACTTGCGAATGTTAAAACATCCTTGCATCCCTGGGATGAATCCTACTAGGTCATGGTGTATTATCATTTTGATGAGTCGTTGGATTCTATTTGATAATATTTTGTTGAGAATCTTTGCATCTGTGTTCATCAGGGATATCGATCTGTAATTATCTTTCTTTGTGGTATCTTTGTCTGCTTTTGGTATAGGGTGATATTTGCTTCATAAAAACAGTTAGGAAGTGTTTTTGATACTTCAATTTCCTGGAAAATCTTAAAGAGGATTGGGAGTAAGTCCTCTTTAAAGGTTTGGAATTATTCACTATTGAATTCATGTGGGCCAGGACTTCTGTGTTTGGGTAGAATTTTTATTACGTTTCAATTTCCTTGATGGTGATAGGTCTGTTCAGATATTCCATGTCTTAGTTCAGACTTGGGAGCCTATAGGAGCGTAGGAATATATCCATTTCCTAAAGGTTTCTGTGTTTCGTGGTATAAATATTCTCAAAGTAATCTCTGATAATCTTTTGAGTTTCTGTAATTTTTGTTGTAATGTCCCGCTTTTCATTTCTGATTCGCTTTATTAGGGTTTTCTCTCTCCCTTTTTTGTGAATCTTGCTTTAGGTTTACTGATCTTGTTTATTTTCTCAAAGAAGTAGCTCTTGATTTCATTGATCTTTCAGATTCTTTTTTGGGTTTCATCTCATTAATTTCTGCTCTGAGTTTTATAATTTCCTTCCTCCTGTTTGATTTGGATCCTTTTTTGGATCATTCTCCAAGCTCTTAAGCTGTGAGGTTAGGTTACTTATGTGGGCTCACTCCTTCTTCCTGAGGAATGCTTGTAGAGCTATAAACTTTCCTCTTAACACTGCTTTTGCTGTGTCCCATAAGTTTTGGTAATTCATGTCGTCTTTTTCGTTTGTTTTCAGGAATCTTTTTTTTTACTTTTTTTATTACTGAATCACCGTGAGGGTACAGATACAGATTTTCATGTTTTCATTTTTGTGTTTCAGTCATGCACTGCTTGAGTACCCATCCCTCCACCAGTGCCTGTTCTCCACTGGTGATCCCAGGTTCCCTCCCACCACCTCATCCCATTCCCCCCCCCGCCTCTGTGGCTGAGCGTTCCCTTGTGTTCTCTCTCTCTCCTTTTGGGTGTTGTGGTTTGTAATGTAGTTATTGGGTAGCCATTGTGTTCAATCTATAGTCTGCATTCAGCACACCTCTCCCGTCCCGAGCGGGTTCTTCCACCACACTTTTCTTGCTGTTCCCTTTTCTATCTGAGATGCCCTTTCCCCCAGCATGTGAGGCCGGCTTCCAAGCCATGGAGCAAACCTGCTACTTATTTCTACTATTGTTGGGTGTTAGTCTCCCATTCTGCTGTTTTATGTTCTGCAGATGAGTGCAATTCTTCTGTGTTTGTCTCTCTCTTTCTGACTCATTTCACTTAGCATGATACTTTCCATGTTGATCCACTTATACACAAAGTTCATGACTTCATATTTTCTGACAGCTGCATAGAATTCCATTGTGTAGATGTACCAAAGTTTCTTTAACCAGTTATCTGTTGTCAGGTACCTGGGTTTTTTCCAGATTCTGGCTATTGTAAACAGTGCTGTGATGAACATACAAGTGCAGATGTCATTTCAACTATATCCTTTTGCCTCTCCGAGATATATTCCCAGAAGTGGTATTGCTGGATAAAATGGAAGCTCAAAATGGCAATACTACCTAAAGCATTATAAAGATTCAATGCGATTCCTATAAGGATACCCATGAATTTCTTCAAAGAAGTTGATCCAGTAATCCTGAAATTAATATGGGACAACAACTGTCCACAAATAGCTAAAGAAATTCTTGGGAGAAAGATGATGGGAGGCATCACCCTCCCCAATGTTAAACTCTACTACAAAGTGGTAACAATTAAAACAGCATGGAACTGGAACAATGGCAGATTCGCAGACCAATGGAACAGGGTGGAATATCCCTACAAACCACCACAAATGTATGATCATCTAATCTTTGATAAGAGAGCAAGAAATGTGAAGTGGAGCACGGAAAGCCTCTTTAACAAATGGTGCTGGCATAACTGGTCAACCACATGCAAAAGAATGGGCTTAGACGTAACACCATGTACAAAAGTCAGATCAAAATGGATTAAAGAGCTCAACATCAGACCACAATCCATAAGATACATTGAAGACAAGATCGGTAAAACCCTCTTCAATATCGAAGCTAATGTTATCTTCAAAGATGACACGCAACAAAGCAACCAAGTAGAAACAGAGATAAACAAATGGGACTATCTTAAACTAAGAAGCTTCTGCACCTCAGAAGATACAGTGACCAGATACAAAAACAATCTACAGAATGGGAAAGGATATTCACCCAATACCCATTTGATAAGTGGTTGATATCAAGGGTATGTAAGGCACTGGTTGAACTATACAAGAAGAAAACATTCAACCCCATCAGAAAATGGGACAAAGAAATGAACAGAAACTTTCTCAAGGAAGAAATATGAATGGCCAAGAGGCACATGAATAAAATGCTCTTCATCACTAATAATCATGAGATGCAGATTAAAACAACTATGAGATACCACCTAACACTACAGAGACTGGCATACATCCAAAAGAATAACAGAAACCAGTGTTGGCGTGGATGTGGGGAGAAAGGGACCCTCCTACACTGCTGGTGGTAATGCCAACTGGTTCAGCCCTTCCAGGAATCTTTTGATTTCTTCTTTGATTTCCATTCTGAACCACTAGTTGTCCAATAGTGAACTGTTTATTTCCAGGTGTTTGATTCATTTTCTGTTTGTGTGTGTAATTTATTTCTAATTTCAACGCATCGTGGTCTGAAAAGATGGTTGATACAATCTCTATCTTCGTCATTTTATGGAGGTATGTTTTGTGGCTCAGCATGTGGTCTGTCTTGGAGAATGTTCCATGCACACTTGAGAAGAATGTATAGTCAGCTTTTTGAGGCTGAAGTGTCCTGTATATATCTACTAAGTCCTTTTCTTTCTTTTCTTCCCTGAGATGCAGTATGTCCTTGCTAAGCTTGAGTCTGGTTGATCTATCAAGAGGCTATTAAGCGGTATTGAAATCTCCCACGAGTATTGTGTTGCTATCTATGTCTCTTTTCAAGTCTATGAGTATTTGTTTTAAGTACTTTGCTGGTCCCTCATTAGGTGCATATGTATATAGTATTGTTAGTTCTTCCTGTTGTATAGATCCCTTTATCAATAAGAAGTGACCTTCACTGTCTCTTGTGATCTTCTTGAGTCTGAAATCAATGTGGTCTTATACTAGGATGGCTACCCCAGCATTTTTATGGGAGTTGTTTGCCTGTAGCATTGTTTTTCAGCCTTTGACTTTGAGCCTGTGTTTTCTCTGACTGTTGAGATGTGTTTCCTGAAGGCAGCAGAATATTGGGTTCAATTTTTTAAGCCATCCTGCCACTCTGTGTCTTTTAATTGGTGCGTTTATCCTATTGACGTTGAGAGAGATTATTTTTATGGGGTTTTGTCCCATTTTTCTGCTGAAAGTTGGTGTATTTGCGGGTCCTGTATTGTCTTAAAGTAGCCCACTCAGTTGTTCCTGTAACCATGGTTTTGAGTCTATGAAGTTCCTGAGCTGTTGTTTATCTTGAAACTGTTTGTTTTTCCTTCTGTTATGAATGAGAGTCTAGCCGGGTAAAGTATTTTTGGTGAGGCATTTATTTTATTGAGTTTTTTCACTATATCCCACCACATTTTTCGGTCCATGAGGGTTTCTTCAAACAAGTTTTAATGAATCTTAATGATGCTCCTTAATAGGCAATTTCTTTCTTTGATCTTACTGCTTTTAGTATTTTGCTCTATGTAAGGCTTTGGTCATTTTGATAAGGATGTATCTTGAGGTATTTCTATTTGAATTTCTTCTAGCTGGTACCCTTCGTGACTCCTGAATGTGGTCGCATGTTTTCTTCAACTCTGGGAACGTTGTAGCAATGATGTCTTTGACAGTTTTTCTTCATCAGGGTTTTCTTCCTGTCCCTCTGGGACTCCAATAATTCTTCTATTACTCCTCTTGACTTCATCACGATCTTGAACATTGCCATCTGTTCCCGGATTGTCAGTCTCTTTTCCATTTTCTGTTGTTTTCTAGAGAGTCTCTGGACTTCATCTTCGAGCTCACTGATCCTCTCCTCAGCAGCTGTTACTCTGCTGCTGAGACTGTCCACTGAGTTTTTTAATTCGCCTACCAGGTTTTTTAGGTCTGACATTTCCATTTGTAATTTTGTTTGCATTTTCTGCATTTCTACCTTCAAATCCTTTTGTATCTTATGGATTTGCTATCCATATTTTCTTTTAGTTCCATAAGCCTCCTCAGTAGCTCCCTTCTAAATTCCTTTTCAGGGAAGTTGTGTAGAACTTCATTGCTGTTAGGGTCTTCTCGGCTAGCCTTTCAATAAGTAAGCTTGGTGGGAATCTGCGTTGATTTACCATAGTGACCTCTGTGGCTCAGCCCTTCACATTCACTGTTATTATTCTGCTCATGATGCAATATTAATTGAGGTGGCTTAATGAGATATTGGGTAATGCGTTTCTGGTAGTTAAGCTAACCTGGTGAAAGTTCCAGCTCAGAGGGTAACTTAAGGTTCTTTTGGGAAATTGAGGGGAGAGTATAATTCTCAGCCGCATTAGCGGCCGCAGCTCTGGAAAAGAGCCCTGGCCTGGGCTGATACCTAGATGGGATGGCACAGGAAGCGCGGAACATTTCAGCTTGGGTGGGCGTGTGGTATCCCTCAATTCCTGTCCCCTGCAGGCCAAGGTTGAAAACCGGCTTTTCTGGAGACTGGTTAAAAACACGGCTCTTAGAAGGAGCCCAGGCTGATACCTGGATTTCCACTCTTCTTTGAACTCATTAAAAAACTCGCCATTTTGTCTTTGAATTCTTTATCACAGAGGTTATGTCTGTGGGTCATTCCTTGTTGTTTTTTTTAAATTAATTTTTATTGAAACACCCTGTGATACAGCTACAAAGCTTTCATGATTGAGTTCCAGTCATATAGTTTTCCAAAACACATCCTTCCTCCAGTGTACATTTCCCAACACCAATATTCCTCCTGCCACTCCCACCCCACTCAACCTCCCACCTTGATGGCAGGCACTTTGCATCTTATTCTCTCTCTACATATCTCGCCCAACTGCCCTCTCCCACAGCCCTTGAGGCAGGCTTCCAACCATGCGCCATTTGTCCTGACCATTGTTTCTACTGTCTTTGGATCTCATACTATGATTTTTAATATCCCACAAATGAGTGCAGTCATTCTATGTCTGACCTCCTTCTGACTTATTTCACTCAGCATGACACTCTCCATGTCTATCCATTTATAACTAAATTTCATAACTTCATTTTTCTGATAGCTATATATTATTCCATTGTACACATGTACCATGATTTTTTTAATTAGTCATCTGTTCTCAGGGAACTCAGACTGTTTCTATATTTTAGCTATAGTGAACAGTGCTGCAATGAACATGCAAACGCAGATGTCGATTCTTCTGGGTGTTTTTGCACCCCGGGGTTTTATTTCAAGAACTTGTATTGCTAGGTCATATGAAAGCTCAATTTCTAGTGTTTTGAGGGATGCCCATATTTTTTCCAAAAAGGGTGGACCAGTAGGCATCCAGACCAGCAATGAGTAAGAGTCCCTTTCTCCTCGCATCCATACAAGCACTGGTTGTTCTTGTTCTTCTGGATATGTGCCAGTCTCCCTGGTGTGAGATGTTATATCATTGTTGCTTTGATTCATATCTCCCTGATGATTAGCTATGTAGAGCTTTTTTTGTGTGTGCTTTTTGGCAATTTGTATTTCTTCTTTGAGGAAGTTTCTGTTCAATTTGTCTCTTCATTTGTGGATGGGGTTGGATGTGTTTCTCTTGTAAAGTTCTACCAGTGCCTTATTTTTTAAATTTTATTGAATCACCGTGAGATAGTTACAAGCTTTCATGTTTGGGTTACAATCACACAATGATCAAACACCCATCCCTCCACCACTGCACATTTCCTACCACCAATATCCCCAGTATACCCCCCTTTCTCACCCTTTCACCCTCCCCCTGCCTCCATGAGAGACAGTATTCCCCATACTCTTTCTCTACTTTTGGAAATTATGGATTGCAACACAAACAATGAGAGGCCATAATGTTTGGTCCATTGTCTACATTCAGCACACATCTCCCATCCCGACTGATTCCTCCAGTCATCTTTTCCTTAGTGATCCTTTCTCCATCCATCTGCCTTCTCCCTTCTGCTCATGAAGCAGGCTTCCAGCTATGGAGTAATCCTCCTGGACCTTGTATCTATTGTCCTTGGGTGTCAGCCTCATGTGATGTTATTCTATACTCCACAAATGAGTGCAGTCCTTCTATGTCTGTCCCTCTCTTTCTGACTCATTTCACTTAGCATGATACTCTCCATGTCTATCCATTTATAAGCAAATTTCATGACTTTATCTCTCCTAACAGCTGTACAGTGTTCCATTGTGTAGATGTACCAAAGTTTCTTTAACCAGTCATCTGTTCTAGGGCACTTGGGTTTCCAGATTTTGGATATTGTGAACAATGCTGCAATGAACATATAGGTACAGATGTCATTTCTACTGTGCTTTTTTGCAGCCTTGGAATATATTCCAAGAAGTGGAAATGCAGGGTCATATGGAAACACAATTTATAATTTTTGAAGGACTGTCCATATTGTTTTCCAGAAAGGCTGGACCAGTAGGCATTCCCACCAACAGTGAAAATCAAGTATCTTGGAATTTGCTTAACCAAAGAGGTGAAGGACCTATACAAGTATACAATGAAACTTACAAAACACTACTCCAAGAAATAAAGGAGGACAGTAGGAAATGGAGACACATCCCATGCTCATGGATAGGAAGAGTTAGCATTATCAAAATGGCAATATGGTCCAAAGCACTATACAAATTCAATGCAGTCCCTATCAGGATACCCATGACATTTTTCAAAGAAATAGACAAAACACTCCTGAAATTCATATTGAACAATTAACCCCCACGAATAGCTAAAACAATCCTTGGAAAAAAGAAGATGGGTGGCGTCAACTTCCCCAACTTCAAACTCTACTACAAAGCAGTAGTAATTAAAACAGCATGGTATTGGGCCAGAAACAGACCTTTAGAGCAATGGAACAGAGTTGAATATCCTGTCATAGACCCCAAATATATGGCCACTTAATTTTTGACAAAAGAGCAAGCAATGTGAAGTGGAACAAGGAAAGCCTCTTCAACAAGTGGTTCTAGGAAAACTGGATAGCTGCATGCAAAAAAATGAACTCTGACCTCTGTCTAATGCCAGGCACAAAAGTCAGATCAAAGTGGACTAAAGACCTCAATATTAGACATGAACCTATAAGATACATAGTACAAAATGTAGGTAGAACTCTCCATGACATTGAAGCTAAAAGCATCTTTAAGGATGAAACAGCACTGACCATGCAAGTGGAAGCAAACATAAACAAATGGGACCACATCAAACTAAGAAGCTTCTACACTTCAAAAGAAACAGTGACCAAAATACAGAAAGAGCCCACAGAATGCGAAAGAATATTTACCCAATATCCATCTGATTAGGGATTAATATCCAGGATAAACAAGACATTGGTAGAATTGTACAAGAAAAAAAGAAATACAAATGACCAAAAGGCACATGAAAAATGCTTTACATCGCTAGTCATCATGGAGATGCAAATCAAAACAACAATGAGATATCATCTGCCACCACAGAGACTGGCACACATTCAAAAGAACAAAGCAACCAGTGCTGGTGTGGATGTGGGTAAAAAGGGACGCTCTTTCACTGTTTGTAGGAATACCCGTGCCTTATATCTTGGATATTAACCCTATTATCTGATGGGTATTTGTTAAATAATTTTTCACATTCCTTGGACATTCTCTGTGCCTTGGTCACCATTTCTTTTGAAGTGCAGAAGCTTCTTAATGCCATCCCATTTATTTATCTCTGCTTCCAGTTGCTTGCTCAGTGGTGTTTCATCTTTATGGATGTGTTTAGCTGCAATATCTTGAAGGGTTCTGCTTATGTTTTCCTCCACGTACCTAATGGATTCAGTCTGATATTTTGGTCTTCAATCCATTTTGATCTGACTTTTATGCCTGTCATTAGAGAGAGAGCGGTCTGTATTATTATTATTATTATTATTATTATTATTATGCATAGAGTTATCCAGTTTTCCCAGTACCACTTGTTGAAGAGGCTTTCCTTGTTCCGCTTCGTATTTCTTGATCCTTTACCAAGATTAAGTGATCATATATTTCAGGGTCTGTATCCGGGTATTCAAATCTATTCTATTGTTCTGTGAACTGTATTTATTACAGTTACATGCTGTTTTAATACATAAAAATACATATTTTAATACATATGTAAAATATGTAAAATACTGCTTTGTAGTACAGTTTGAAGTTGGGGAAGGTGATACCACCCATCTTTATTTACCTAGGGGTTGCTTTAGCTATTCGTGAGGGTTTGTTGTTCCATATAAATTTCCTGAGTATTTGTCTTTAATTTTAAAATAATGTCATGTGTATCCTTATAAGAATCACATTGGATCTGTCTAATGCTTTGGGGAATACTGCCATTTTGACAATGTTAAACTTCCTGATAGATGAACAGGGAATATGTGTCCATTTCCTTGTGTCCTCTCTTATTTCTTGAAGTTGTGTTTTGTAGTTTACTTTGTATAGGTTCTTAACCTCTTTAGTTAATCTGATTTCGAGTTACTTGATATTCTGAGGCACTATTTTGAATGGGATTGCTTTTTAATATTGTTTTTTATCATTTGTATATAGGAAAGCCATGGACTTCTGTGTATTGATTTTGTAACCTGCCAATGAATGAGAATCCCTTTCTACTGTGAACACTGTGTGACTGAAACTAAATCATGAGCAACTTTATGTGTAGCTCACAGTAATTCAATGGAAAGAAAGATTTTATTTCTGGTTATTACTGGTTGAGTCCTTAAGGTTACCATCTTTGCTCTATTTGTGCAGTGTTCTTTGCTTTCCCATTGTGCCTTTTGCAGTATGGAGAGGTTTTTTATTGTATTGTTGTGTGGACAGGTAAGGAGAATTTGAATGTCAATGTATGTTCCCTGTGAGATATGAAGAAGAAAATTATTCTGTAGGTATCTTTACCTGAGGGCTATATGACAGTTTCTAAGTGCAGTTTCTTCCTAGCTAGGTTCCAATGATTTGAGTTTGCAGAACTGAAATGAAGAACTTTCTGAAGACATATTTTTATGCATTTTACTCAATTGTTGATTTTACTGATGGATGGCAATATATCATTTCAATAAAGGGAAATCCAAAATGCATTTATTTTCTGCCCATTATTAAGCTAGATGCTCTTGGAAACTATGAGTAATAATAGTAATGACTACTTTTAGGGCATGTTTCTATTTCTTAGTGAAAAATGAATGAATTAAGGTGCAGTTAGGTTAAATGTTTCCCCTGGTCTGATGTTTCATATCTTACAAGAAGTGAAAATAAGAGTAGAATCCCAGTCTTCCGTTCTTTAGATCTGTGATCTTCACCACAATGTGGTCTTTCTTTCTGGTTCCCTTTCATGGTTCTTTGGAGGCTTCAAGTCTGGTGAGTTAACAAGACTCTGGCATAGTAGAATGTGAAAATGGTAGAATCCAGGAGTGGCTTACTTTTCTGTATCACAGTTACAGACTGCTGTAATGTGTAATTCTTGGTAGGGTTATTGTGCATGTCAATTTCCTATGCTATTTCCTTAGTGTCAGTCTCTCATTCAAGGGGGCATCTCCAAGGAAACTGCGCATTTTGGCAGTCAGCTCTTACCACTTTCACCCTGAAACTTCTACAAAGATTTTAATACTAGGCTAATTCACCCAGAGTAAAGATGCTGTTTTATTCAAAACTATGTGTCCATTTATTTCCTGGTTAACTGAAAATTAGGTTTTAATTTTTTCCCAAACTCTTATACGTCCTGAATTGGAATATATGAAAACAAAAAACATGAAGAAATATGATCTCTGTCCCTATAACTAATCTAAGGTCACAATTTATCATTTAAGAGTTCTCTTCCTGCACCAATATTATCTCCCCTTTTTGGAAACCAATGTTAGAAATGAACAGTAGATGATGTGAGAAGGAGGGTGATGTTGTCACAGTAATTAATACTCAGCATTGTATAACTGTCTCTCCCTTGCATTATAAATTTGGGAATGTTTTTAGTCTCTCAGTTATTTTCCTTAACTAAAAAACGCCAATACTTTAGTTTTAGTAGTGTAAAGGCTGTAAAAACTAAATAAGAAATCAAGTTTAGGAGCCAGTGATGATAAAAACAAATTACCCAAAGTCTAGGAAGATGGTTGGGAAGTGGCAGGTGAGACGCAAGTGGAAAGGGATCTGAGAAAAATAAGTGACAAATAGTTTCACAGAAAAGAGAAGAAAATGCATAAGAAATTTAGATTGGTGTAGAAACAGTCCACTATAATTTTCATAAAGTGCAAGATTTCATGGGTATGAGGAGGTAGTGATTATATGGTGAATAAGGCAGTAAAATTCCTTTCTCTACAAGCCATTAAAGGCACTAGAAGACCTTCAAATGGTTCAAGAAAGGCTTTTTGGTGTTGTGAGGACTATAAGTTGGGTAGGAGGGCTGACTCTTTGCTTCCCATCCACTTCTAGATCTTAGCTCCTCATTTCCTTCTCAGAGATTCTGCCTCTTCATCTAAAAAAGAAAAGAAAACACTAATCCTTGATTTAATTGAGTTTTGGAGTGTCAAAGGACATAAGGCCTATAAAATGTCTGGACTAAATGACTGAATAAATGCTAGCTGCTATTATCATATTATTATATGTATATAGTAAAGGAAAAGTCAGTAAGAAATTCCTCAAGGTGTAAGTGATCTAAGAATGGGAGATGTAGGATTCTGGTCAAAACTGTGTCAAATTCTGTACTATTGAACATATTTTAAGGAATAAAACAATGTGTCTTCTTTTATGAATCTTATGAACTACTTGATATGGGTATAACATCAAGGAGACTGTTATGAGAGTTAGCCTGGGGAATAAAGGTTGTGGTAGAGTTACTGGAACCCAGGACTTTACTGAAAATGTTAAGATTTTCCTTTATTTGCCCTTCTCCCTCAACTTGTAACCCATAACCCAAAACAAACATCATCTATGGAAGAGAAACTCTGGATCCAGGTAGTGTAGTGTTATTGGTACTACAAGTGCCCATTATAGTAAGGCTCATATCAGTGATTTTAGGAATTCCTTTGTTGGATGATATTGTTAACTGATTTTTGAGAAATGTACAGAGATGATCCAACCTGTTTACTTTTTAAGTGAATAAATCCTAATGTAGTTTCCCTAAGCACACTCTCTGAAACTTAGAGAATAAAATCACTATAATAGTGATATGAAGACTTCCAAAGCAAATCGTTAGAGAAATTCCATTTTCTGTCAGCAAACACAGTTTAAGAAGCTCCTTAAGATTTTAAGCTCCTTAAGATTTATTGTCTTCCAGGGAGCAATTAGGATGGGATTTTAATGAACACATATGAACTCAGATGTTTCTTCCAGAAAGAAAAGCTAAGTTAGTATTAGAAACAGCTTTGGATTTCATTCAGAATATAATTTAGTCATATTCTTGGAATACAATACAATAATACAAATCCTTAACATGCACACTAATTATAACATGTACTCATCTCATTAACAGCACCCTCCTCACCCAAGAAAAATGCGTGAGAAAACTACCATTTGATGTTTAAATGATATTAAACAGTTAAACTGATCAGTTTTCAAGAGATATAGCTGCTCTCTAATCCACTATTTTGGTTGATTGATAAGTATGCATGATCTGGTGAACTCAAGCAGTTTTTTCCATTTTCTAGCTTGCTTTATTATTTAAACTTTTTTTATTAGTGAATCACCATGAGATAGTTACACACTTACAAATTTTCGTGATTGCGTTTCAGCCATACAATGATTGAGTACCCATCCTTCCACCAGTGCCCATTTTCCACCACCATAGGTCCCAGCATCCCTGCCACCACCCTCACCTCTTCCCCTCTAGCTGACCCTGCCTTTGTGGCAGGGCATTTCCTTTTGCTCTCTCTTTCCTTTTGGGTGTTGTAGTTTGCAATAGAGGTATTAAGTGGTCATTATGTTCAGTCTATAGTCTACTTTCAGCCTGCATCTCCCATCTTGAGTGGGACTTCCTAGCACCCTTTACTTGGTGGTCCCTTCTCTATCTGAGCTGGAACTCAGGAAATTTTTAATAAGCACCTATAGCATCTTCTGGCTTTGGTACATGACCACTTCTCAATTTTATAAACTTACTGTTTGCAATTGCCTGGAAATTTGGAACCCATATTTGTTAACTCTTAACTTTATTTACTTTTATTTATTTTAGTGAATAACAGTGAAATACACCATTACAAAGTTGTTCATAATTGGATTTCATTCACATAATGTTCCAGCACCTGTCATTTCACCAGTGTACATTTCCCACCACCAATGTCCCCAGTTTTCCTCCCCCACCCCACCTGCCCCTTCGGCAGGCACTTTCTCTCTCTCTCTCTCTTTCTCTCTCTCTCTCTCTCTCCCTCTGGGCATTATGGTTTTCAAAACAGACAATTAAACATTATCATGTATATCCCTTTACCTACTTTCAACACTCAGTTCTTATTTGTAGTGATCATTTCTATTATTGACAAGCTGTTTCCTTCTCTATCCTAACTGCCCTTTGCCTCCCACATACTTGTGGTAAGCTTCCAACCACACAGAAAAAGTTTTATACCTAATTATCTCTAGGCATCTCCAAAGGCTACACAGCTTATGAATAAGCTTGGATTTTCTGAACTTGGAGGACAAGATATTTAGAATAATATCCAAACAGGAACTGGCCTAAGTAAGAAGAGCCTTTTGCTCACAATTGATATGTTTGGGGAGATGGTGAAGGAAAGGGGATTGGGTGGAAAGAGCCACAGACAGTGTACACTTTAGAGAAAATCTGGCCAGATCAAATGTACAATTTTCTATTAAAGAGATTCACAATGGGAGAAAATAACATATGCTGCCTCCACTCCACTATGCTGAGTCACTGACAGACAGCAGTCAAGGAGGAACACACCCTGGGATCAGGTGCAGTAGCCGATTCCTAATTATAGTGAAGGACCCTCAGAAAACCTGCAAGAAAAGGCATTGCTTTTGCAGGGAGCTCACCTCTGCAGACGCCAGAGAATATTCTAGATTACAAGTAGAGTAGTAGGTTGCAAGATATAAATCTCAGGATTGGGAGTTTCAAAAGCTGCACTTGGAAAGGATATTCCTAGTGGCTTTTATGCTTTGTGGGAATACTAGAATTCGGAACAAAGTCTGTGAAGTCAAATTTTACATGGGAACATTTTATCATAGTTTTCTTTTTTTACCCTTATTTGGACACACCCACTGATGCTCAGGAGTTACTCTGCACTCAGGAATTACTTCTAGCAATGCTCAAGGCATCATATGGAATGCTGGGGATTGAACCCTGGTCAGCTGTGTGCAACAGAAGCACGCTACCTACTGTACTGTCATTACAGCCCTTATAGTCAGTTTTCTTGAGTGTGGGATTTTCACTACAATTTTATGAGTGGGAATAAGTTATAAATTAAAAGCTTCAGGAGTAACTGAAATTATTTGCTTTGTTTAAAACAGTATATTACTTGGGACCCCCAAAACACACAATACAGACACCATTTGCACTTCTATGTTCATTGCAGCACTGTTCACAATAGCCAGACCCAGAAACAACCTGAGTTCCTGAGAACAGAAGAATGGATAAAGAAACTATGGCAATCTACATAATGGAATTCTGTGCAGCTGTTAGGAAAGACGAAGTCATGAAATTTGCCTAAAATCAATGGACTTGGAGAGTCTCATGCTGAGTGAAATGAGTGAGAAAGAGAGGGACAGATATTATTCCTTTTAAAATTTTTTATTTTTTATTTTTACGTGTCTCGCCTGCACGGGAGAGCCTGGCAAGCTACCTGTGGCGTATTCAGTGTGCCAAAAACAGTAACAAATCTCACAATGTAGATGTTACTGGTGCCCGCTTGAGCAAATCGATGAGCAATGGCATGATAGTGATACAGTGATTTTTACATGAATCACCATGAGGTACATTTACAGACTTACAAACTTTCGTGCTTACATTTCAACCATATAATTATCGAATACCCATCCCTCTACCAGTGCTCATTCTCTACTACCAATGATCCCAGTATTTCTCCCACTCTCCCCACCCCTTCCCCCTACCCCATCCTGCCTCTGTGGCAGGGCATTCCCTTTTGCTATCTCTCTCCTTTTGGGCGCTGTGGTTTGCAATAGAGGTATTGAGTGGCCATCATGTTTGGTCTATAGTCCTCCTGGTACACATCTCTACTATTCTTGGGTGTAAATCTCGCATTCTGTTAATTTATATTACACAAATGAATGCAATCTTTCTCTGTCTGTCCCTCTCTTTCTGACTCATTTCAATTAACATGATAATCTCCATGTTGATCCACTTATATGCAAATTTAATGACTTCATCCTTTCTGACAACTGCATAGTATTCCATTGAGTAGATGTACCAAAGTTTCTTAACAGTCATCTGTTCTTGGGCATTCAGGTCTTTTCCAGATTCTGGCTATTGTAAACAGTGCTGCAATGAACATTCAAGTGCAGATGTCATTTCTACTATACATTTTTTGCCTCTCTGGGATATATTCCCAGGAGTGTTATTGCTGGGTCAAATGGGAGCTCAATTTCAAATTTTTTGAGAAGCGTCCATATGGTTTTTCAAAAGTGTTGAACCAGTCGGCATTCCCACCAGCAGTGAAGGAGGGTCCCTTTCTCTCCACATCAATGCCAACACCAGTTGCTCTTGTTCTTTTGGATCTTTGCCAGTTTCTGTGATGTGAGATGATATCTTATTGTTGTTTTGATCTGCATCTCTCTGATGATTAGTGATGAAGAGCAATTTTTCATGTGCTTTTTGGCCATTCAGATTTCTTCTTTGAGAGTTTCTGTTCGTTTCATTGCCCCATTTTCTGATGGGATTGGATGTCTTCTTTTTGTAGAGTTCAACCAGTGCCTTGTATATCCTTGATATCAGCCCCTTATCATATGGGTATTGGGTGAATATCCTATCCAATTCTGTAGATTGTTTTTGTATCTGGTCACTGTATCTTTTGAGGTGCAGAAGCTTCTTAGTTTAAGATAGTCCCATTTGTTTATCACTGATTCCACTTCTTTGGTCAGTAGTGTGTCATCTTTGAAGACACATTTAGCTTCAATATCATGCAGGGTTTTGTTGACCTTGTCTTCAATGTGCCTTATAGATTCTGGTCTGATGTTTAGATCTTTAATCCATTTTGACTTGAGTTTTGTGCATGGTATTAGGTAGAGCTCTGAGCTCATTTTTTGCATGTAGCTTTCCAGTTTTGCCAGCACCATTTGTTAAAGAGCAGATATTACTCTCGAATGCACAGATAATAGGGAAAGATAAGAATGTACAGATATAGGGACAGATACTAAAAATGAATGTAAAATTACTGCAATCATTTGTGGTATATAAAAATATACACATAGCAGAAGACATATCAATTGACAGAGAAAACAGGGACTAGGAGGACTGGTCAATGGTTGCATTTAACCACAAGTGTGTATGGGGCGGAGGGTAGGTAAGATAGAGACGGAAGCAGGATGACAATAATAGCTGGAAATGATCATGCTGGACAAGAACTGAGTGTTAAAAGTGGGTAAAGGTGTATATTGGATAACCTTTCAGTATCTGTATTGCAAGCCACAATGCCCAAAAAGAAAGAGAGAGGCACGTGAGAGAGAGAGAGAGAGAGCGAGAGAGAGAGAGAGAGAAAGAGAGAGAAGTGCCTGACATAGAGGCAGGGTCGGGGAGAGCTGATAGGAGGGAAATTGGGGATTGGGACACTTGTGCTGGGAAATGTACACTGGTGGTGGGATGGGTGTTTGAACACTGTATAGCCGAAACTTAATCATGAAAAGTTTTGTAAGGGTCTACCTCTCGGTGTATCAATAATAAAACCTTTACAAAGCAAGGTACTAAAAATTGCAGACATACATAGTTGCTTCCAATATGTCATATAACAGTCTTTTGCTGTGTAATTATAAGGTAAACCAGCTGGCTAACACAGCTAAGTTTTAAGGACTTTTTCTTAATTATGAAAATATCAAGTCTGATTAATATGAAAGGGGTTGTTACACAAGTATGTTGCTTGTGATGCTTTAATATTCATAATGCTTATTTTTCTATATCCCTGTGAAACATGACATACAATATTATTTTACTCAGAATTCACTGGAAGTTTACATTAATTAGTATACTAAGTATTCATCATTTATCACTTGTAATCCTCAAAACAGCTCCAAGAGATACTGTTTTGATGCTTATTTCATTGAGATGAAAACTGAGAATGGGAAATTAAATGAATGGCTTAGATATTTCTCTTATGAAATGTGACAGGATCTAGGTCTGTCAGAGTATTGTAATTACATTCCAAGCATTTTTCTACAATGCCTGTCATTATGTACTCAGGAGAGAACTCTTAATTCACAAGGATAGAAAAGGATTTCATTCTTTTTTTGTCCATACCTGGCAGTGTTAAGTGCTTACTCCTGGATCTTCGCTCAGGGATTGTTCTTGGCAGGGCTTGGGGGTACTATATGGGGTGAATGTTCAAGGCAAGCCCCTGCATGTGACACTATCTAGCCATGAAAAGAATTACTTTGACAGTATCCGCAATAATTTATATCTTAAAAGATCCCCTTTACTCTGTTCTGTACTTTATTTTAATTAGACTCATATGTTCACTAAAATGAGCAAATTATGTTGTGGCCATTTTTCTTAAGTTGTACACCAGGGTTTGTGCGTAAGGGGGGGGTTTCTGGGGAGAAACATTTTAGATTCAATAAAATTTAAAGAGAAAATTTCATATAGTTTATTTGGTTCTTTTGCTTGCAACTGCTTGGAGATTTTGCCATTTTTTGTTATGAATTTCTACTTGTGTTCTGGTTAGACAGCACATCTGGCATGATTTGGAGCTTGTTAAATTTTTTTGAGGTCTATTATGTAGCTTACGATATGATCTATCTTGGTATTTGATCCGTGGGCTCTTGAAAAGAACATGTATTGTTCTGCTGTTGAGTGTTCCTTAACTGTTGATGAGATCCTCTTTGTTGGTGATATTGATTTTTCCTATAACCATGCTGATAGAACTAGATGTTCTATCATTTCCTGAGAAGGCATATTGAATTCTACAACTATAATTGTCCATTTAAAATTTCAATTATATCAATTTTGAAATATCTTTTGCAACTTTGTAAAAAGCAAAGTACATATACTTTTAAAACTGCTGTATCTGGTTTGTGGATTTATACTTTTTTATTTTGTAATATCCCTTTTGCATATGGCATCATTCTTTGCTCTCAAATTTGTCTTCTCTGACGTTAATGCAGTCACTTTTACTTTCCTTTATATGATATATATTTTCCCTTACACTTATGTATGTTTATTGGCATTCATTTGCAATAGTATTGAAATAATTGTTTTGCACTTCAATGATGATACACCAGTCCCACCATGAATATATCAAGACCCCTTCACCACCCTTCTCCCAGGATCCCTTCCCCTCTCCTGCCTCAGCCTCCTCAATTCCCAGTTCTGTTAATTATGTCTAAATGTTCATGTACAAAGGGATTGACTAACCACTTTCATTGTTTCTTTATATTCTGCATATGTATACTTTCACTTTAAATCAGTTTTTAAGTGATTTTCTATTAAACAGCACAGAGTTGGGCCATGCTTTTTAATAACTGTCTCCACTGATTTTTATTTGATATATTTAGAACATAAACTATTTGATACGATTATTCATATTGTAGGGCTTAAGTCTACATTTTTGTTTTTATTGCATTTCATATTTATTTCTCTTAAAATGGATGTAACATTACAGTATAGCACTCTATATGTATCAAGTGTGCACCATTGAAAATCAGTATGTTTGTATTTTGCAGTCAGTTCAGCACTAAAACTCCAATTCTATCCTTCACCATACAGTTGTCACCATTATCATTTACCTACCTCTTTATCAACTAGTAACCACCAATTGGTTTTGAAGTACGAAATAGAATTGTTTTAGCTTATTGTTTAACTTGTTTTCTCTATTTGTTTTCCTTTGTTTTTTTGATTTTTGGGTCACCCCCAGCGATGCTCAGGGGTCACTCCTGACTCTGCTCTCAGGAACTACCCCTGGCCGTGCTCAGGGGACCATATGGGATGCTGGGAATAGAACCCGGGTCGGCTGCATGCAAGGCAAACGCCCTACCCACTGTGCTATTTCTCCAGCCCCAATTAACTTGTTTTCTCTATATACCACTTAAGGAGTGATGCTGTGTAATGTTTGTCTTTTTTCATAAGACTTCTTTCACCACACTTCATATCCTGCAGGTCACTTTAAGTTTTCTGTTTGGATAATCTATCCATTGTTGCAGTGGGGCTTTGAAGTTCCCCACTATTGTGTTGCTGCAACATCTTCTTCTAGGCTTGTTTATATTTGCTTTATATACTTTGTTCATGTATGCTACTTGCTGTGATATCTTCCTTTTGTACTAATCATTGTATCATATAATGTTCGTCTTTGTCTCTGGAAGTCTATGTTATCTAGTTCTGTCATTTACAGTTTTCCATTGGCTTAGGGTACCAATTTCCATTCCTTTACTTGAATTCTATGTTTGTCTATGTAGCAGTTGTGAGTCTATTTTTATCAGCATCATATAGTTGGATTTTCCTTTTTAAATTAATTTTAGACACCATGATTTATAATCTTGTTACTGTAAGAGTTTCAAGCTTACATTGTCCTAACTCCAAATCCACCATCAGTGTCAATTTTCCTCCACCAATGTCCTAAGGTCTCTTCCCACCTCCACCCCAACTCCATACCAAACTTATCTTTAAAAAATTAACTTTATATTGTTCAACAACCTTGACTTATGCCCTGAAGTTACCTACAGTTCACCTCAACATTTCCTCGTCTCATTCCCTCAGTTTTGAACTTCTGAGTACCATAATTGAGGACCAAGACTTTGTCACTATTTGGAACCTTCCATTCTCATACATTGCTGTTCTATATACCATATATGAGTGCTATCATAAGTATTTGTCCTCCCTCTGATTTTGCTCAAAATAATACCCTACAGTTCTATTCACATTACTGCAAGTTGCATGATTTTATTTGTCCTTTGAGCTGCATAGTATTACATCTTGGATATATATCATAACTTATTTATACATTCATCTGTTGTTAGACAGGGTTACTCACATATTCTGCATATTTTATTTCAAATCACAGCTGTGCATATATTTATATATAAATTTATATATGTTTTAATCACTTTTTATGTTTTTAATTTTTGTTTTGTTTGGGGGTCGCACTCAGAGATGCTGGGGTTTGAACACAGGTTGGATTTGTGCAAGGCAAGTAAGTGCCTAACCCATCGTACTGTCACTTCAGCCCTTGTTATTATGCTTTGAGGAAGATATCAAGAAGTGGGATCATTAGGTTATATAAGAAGTCTTACTTTTTTATTGGGGGGATATCCACACCTGTTTTCCATAGAGTATGAACCAGGCAGCATTTCCACCAAGATGGAATGAGTGTTTCATATTTTTGTCTTTCTTTATTTTAATTTGTATTAATATCTTAATTCACCCACTGTAATATAGACACTTACAAAGCTGTTCATGATTAGCTTTCAGTAATACAGTGTTCCAATACCCATGCCTCCACCAGAGTACATTTCCCAGCAACAGTGGCCCCAGTTTCCCTCCCATTCCCCCAATCCCCCAGCCTGCCTCTATGGCAGGCACTTTCCTTTTCTTTCTTTCCCCTTTTCTCTCTTTTTCTCTGCTTCAGGGATTCATTTTTTTAAATTTATTTTATTGAATCACCAAGTGGAAAGTTACAAAGTTCCCAGGCTTATATCTCAGTTATACAATGCTCAAACACCCGTCCCTTCACCAGTGCCCATATTCCACCACCAATAAAAACAAAAACAAACAAAAACAAAAACAGAAACAAACCAGTATACATACCACCCCTCACCCCCCAACCCCCCCGTGCATGACTGATAATTTCACTTCCTTTTATCTTTACCTGGATTACATTCCAGATTTCAACACACAACTCACTATTGTTGTTGGAGTTTCAAAACAGACTCACTATTTTTGTTGGAATTTATCCCCCAAGAATACAGCTCTATTGACAAGGAAATATTTGATAATAAGTTTTCCACTGATGAGAATGAAGAGATAAAAAGTCGCGCGGCAGACTTACAATTTACAATTTGTAAACTTGCGGTTTACAATTTCTGTATTATAGTAATTAAGTCCACGGAGATTTAAGTTGGAAAACGAATCATTTCCCTTCCTGGAACAGCATGTAGCAAAAGCTTAGTTCACAGTCTCCATACATGGTTGCAAGCACTTGCTGGAACCCCAACAGGGATTCATTTTTAATGGCACCCACTACAACACAATTTTTTTCCAGTATTTTTGATGTAGTCAATTTTCACTGACATGAGATCGTTAGGATCTTGTTTTGATATTCATTTCCAGATTTTTCTTTTTAATCTATCTGGCTACTCTGTGTTTTCCTTACTCTGATTGGTGAGTTCAATACCTTTATATTGAAGGTGTTTATGGTTACATGAGAACTTGCTACTGACTGGCATTTCATCTTTTGTTTGGTGGTTCTATTTATTTCCTTGTCAAAATGTTTGTGGACTTTCTTTTTTCAATTGAGATAGGAGAGCTCCTTTCAGAATTTCTTATGAAAAATTCTAGTGCTTGAAAACTGCTTTAGCTTCTGTTTATTTCTCCCTCACATCTGAAAAAAAAATCTCACAGGATACAGTAATTTTAGCTGGAAGATTTTATCTTTGAGGATTTTGAATATATATTCTCTCCTAGCCTGTAGATTTTCTTTTGAGAATTTTGATGAAAACCTTATGGGAATGATATATAATTTAGTTGATCCCTACCACACCCCCAGCGACGTTTAGTATTCTTTCTTTTTCTTGAATTGTTTTTCCCTGGGGATCCCAGGCTGTGGAGAATTCAGGATCACTTCAGTTCATTTAAACCCAGGACCTCATGCTTTCCCTAGGTACCTTTGAAGCCCTGAAATCATCTTCTGAGTACTTCATAGGTTGGATCACTAACAGTAGGGATGCCTGGATTACTTCAGCACTTGTGGACAGCTCCAGACTTGAACTTGAGGCTTTGTACTTGGCAGATAAGCACTTTAATACATTAAGTGACTTTTGGGTCCTTCTCTCTAGACATCACAGTAGGACTGTTCTGATCACCTCGGTGCATGCAGTGGCACCAGAGTTTGAACTCATGGCCTTGTAGTTACCAAGCAAATACCTTGAGCCATTGAGTTATTTTCAAAGCTCCTATCTTGAATTCTTGATAGTTTCACTTGTTGTGGCATGATTTTCTGCATTTAATTAATTAAGTGTTATGTTAGATTCAAAGTTTCATATGGTGATTCTTTCCCCCAGAACTTTATTTCTTTGAATAAGGTCTCCATTCCATTTTCTCTCCCTTTTTCTTCTGAGATATTAATTATCCTTTTAATATCTTTCTTAAGTTGAATTTTTACAGCATATTTTCATCCCCTTATCTTTTTCCCTTCTACTCTTTCTACCTTAACCATTTCAACATTATTGTTTCTGAGATTATGATTCATTCCTCCAAACACAATTTGGTCCATTCCATTTCCATTGCTTTTTATAGTCCTCTTAGTGTCATTTATTATGTTATTCACATTCTTTACCGTATGTGCAATGCTGGAGACCAAAGTAGAGTTGAACACCTGCAACTATCAATTTTATTTTTTATTGATTTTAAAATCTTCATGATTCTCAGTATAAACAGTGGGTTTTTTCTTTTCTATTTCTCTCTCTTTCTTTCTCTCTCTCTCTCTTTGATTTTTGAGTCACACCGGCAATACACAGGGGTTACTCCTCGCTCATGCACTCAGGAATTACTCCTGGCAGTGCTTGGGAGACCATATAGGATGCTGGAAATCGAATCCTGGTCAGCCATATGCAAGGCAAATGCCCTACCTGCACCACAAGTGCAGGTTTGTTCAGTGATAACTCTAGCCCTGAACAGGAACAGTGATTTTTGATTGAAGCTTGATTTGTATTATAAGATTCTGAAACTTATTTAAACTTTTTCTTTTTGCAGCCTTTACTGATAACCACTCTGCAGGGGAAAATGAGGGCACCACCTTCTTATTGTCTGATGGGAGTAAAAGTCCAGGTTCCCTCCTTACTCTCCATCAATAACCCAGGTGTAGGTGTTAAAATGTTCTTGGATAAAAGTGAGAGTTCTGCTTTCATACTTGGCCTTAACTTACAGTGTTGTGTCCTTGCCACTGCTGAGCAGTGGTATAGGTCTTGACTATATGACATTATTCTTTTTGACACCAGCTCAGAAAGAAAGGGGATATATGACAAAACTTCCAAATGAGATAGAAGTAAGTTCCCTAGTGTGGCTTCCACTGGTACTCTGTGGGTGAGGGATCATTACTAAATAGTACAAGAGAAAATTCTGACTCTCAATGAAAACTGGTAAGATACATGCAAAAAAGGAACTGAGGGGCCGGAGCTATAGTACAACAGATAGGGCATTTGTGACCTGGGTTCAATCCTCAGCATCCCATGTAGTCTCCCAAGCAACGCCAGGAGTAACTCTTGAGTGTAGAACCAGGAGTGACCCCTGAGCATCGCTGGGTGTGACCCTCCCCAAAAAGCAAAAATGAACTGAGACCTCTTTCTTTTTTATGTCAAGATTCTATTTTTTTATTAGGTAACTTCTGTGAACTCAATGGTTTATTAAGACATTGAAAAAATAAAAATATTATTATAAGCTTGCTTATTTTAAACTCTTCAGAAAACAAGAAAATACCATTGCCAATTAAGATGCCCATTGATAGAAATGTTGTAAATATATGAAAAGTATTGTGATGATGATGAAAGTGACTGCTTTTTTTTTTTTGCTTTTTGGGTCATACCCGGTGATGCACAGGGGTTACTCCTGGCTCTGCACTAAGGAACTTAACCACTTCTGATTAAGACTTACTTATTGAGATGTTATTTGAACTATTTATGTGTCATTTTTATATGTACATAAACATCCTTTTTATCTTTAGTATGCAAATGATCATACTAAGGAATCACCCCTGGCGGTGCTCAGGGGACCATATGGGATGCTGGGAATCGAATCCGGGTCAGCCGCGAACAAGGCAAACGCCCTACCCGCTGTGCTATCACTCCAGCCCCTCAGTCCTCTCTCTAATGCCAGGCATAAACATCAAATAAAAATGAATTAAATCCTTTGATATCACAACTGAATCTATTAAGTTACCTAGAGGAAAATATAGGCAGAATTCTTCATGAAACGGAAGCTAAAGGCATTTATAAGGATGAAATACTACTGACCAAGCAAGTGGAAGTAAAGATAAACAAATGGGACTAGATTAAATTAAAAAGCTTTTGCACCTCATAGGAAATGAAGACCAGAATACAAAGACAGTCCGCGGAATGGAAGAAATTATTTACCTAATAATTATCAGATAAGGAGTGCATATGAAAGATATATAAAGCACTGGTAGAATTTTACAAGGAAAAATATTCAACTCCACTATAAATGGGGAGTAGAAATGAACAGAAACTTCCTCAAATAATAAATAAAAACATCCAAAAGGTATATGAAAATATGCTCTCTATCACTAACCACCAGAGAGATACAAATAAACACAACAATGAGATATCATCTCATGCCACAGAGACTGGCACACATCCATGCTAGAGTGGATGTGGAAAGAAAGGGTGCGAATGTCTACTGGTTGTCTTTCTGGAAAACAAATGGAAATTCTCAAAAAAATCTGAATTGAGCTCCCATTTGATGCAGCAACCCTACTTCCCTAAATATACCTCAAGGGCCAAATAGAAAGATGAATAAAGGACATTTGAACCCCTGCATTCCTTGCAGCATTATGCACAATAGCCCAAATCTGAAAACATCCCATGTGTCCAAGAATAAAGAATTGTCTTAATAAAGATTGTCTTAATAAAGAAACTGTGACACATATACACAATGGAGTATTACTCAGCCATAAGAAAAGATAAAGTCATGAAATTTGCTGCTACATGAAAATACCTGGAGAATATCATGCTGACCTGGTAATGTGAGATCCAAAGATGTTTAATATATTTATTTTAATTTCTCAATTTTATAAGTTCGTTCACAATATTTGATTACATTTAATATTCAAATGTCAATCCCACCACGATTACACTATCCCACCACCAAATTTGGGATTTTTCCATCCCAAGCCCCAATCCCTGTACCAAAGCACAACCTAAAGAATATATTTTTTTAATAAATTTATTTATTTTTAATTAATGAATCACCATGAGGGTACAGTTACGGATTTATACACATCTGTGCTTAAGCTTCCCCCATACAAAGTTCGGGAACCCATCCCTTCACCAGTGCCCATACTCCACCACCAGTAAACCCAGCATCCCTCCCATCCTCCCCAATCCCATCTCCCCCCACCCCACCCTGTCACTGTGGCAGGGCATTCCCTTCTGTTCTCTCCCTCTAATTAGCTATTGTGGTTTGCAATAAAGGTGTTGAGTGGCCACTGTGCTCAGTCTCTAGCCCTCATTCAGCCCGCAACTCCCTTCTCCCACATGGCCTTCGACTACATTATAGTTGGTGATCCCTTCTCTGAGTTGCCCTTTCCCAAGAATGTGAGGCCAGCCTCCTAGCCATGGAGTCAACCTCCTGGTAGATGTTTCTACAATTCTTGGGTGTTAGTCCCCCACTCTGTTATTCTATATGTCATAGATGAGTGCAATCTTTCTATGTCTGTCTCTCTCTTTCTGACTCATTTCACTTAGCATGAAACTTTTCATGCCGATCCACTTAAATAAAAAATTCGTGACCTCCTTTTTTCTAACAGCTGCATAGTATTCCATTGTATAGATGTACCAAAGTTTCCTCAACCAGTCATCCGTTCTAGGGCATTCGGGTTTTATCCAGATTCTGGCTATTGTAAACAGTGCTGCGATGAACATACATGTGCATATGCCATTTCGATTATACTTTTTTGCCTCTCTGGGATATATTCCCAGCAGTGGTATTGCTGGGTCAAATGGGAGCTCAATTTCTAATTTTTTGAGAATCGTCCATATTGTTTTCCAGAAGGGCTGAACCAGTCGGCATTCCCACCAGCAGTGTAGAAGGGTCCCTTTCTCGCCACATCCTCTCCAACAGCGGTTGCTTTTGTTCTTTTGGATGTGCGCTAGTCTCTGTGGTGTGAGGTGGTATCTTGTGGTTGTTTTGATCTGCATCTCTCTGATGATTAGTGATGTAGAGCACTTTTTCATGTGCCTTCTGGCCATTCGTATTTCCGAAAGAATATATTTTGTATTGTCTGTTATGAAGAACTGCTGAACATGCATGCAAAAAATTGTTAATATAGGAAACAGTGTGAAGATTCTTCTATATTGGCAGGAGCCATTAATACTTTCTATAGGATATCATTAACATGTTAAAGTTTGGGTGATATGAGCTTTAGTATATATCTGAAAAAATATATATGCATATATATCCCTCTATGATTTGTTGACTACTGTCTGAACCCCATCAAATATGGTGTGGTAATTATGGAGAGTGGGTAGGGAGTGTCTTATGATGTGTTGCATGGCCACAAAAGTGGCCACGCAGTCAAGGAATATGTTCACTCATATGTGAGGCTCAGCCCGAGTGTGTGGGAAGCGACCTTGAGCATGGTGGCAGTTGGGTTGGGGAGGTCGGCTGCTGGGGCTGGGTCCCTTTTGGGGCAGGGAGGGCTCTCACCTGCCCCTCTCTGGGGCACCCTGAGTGAAGCAGCCTGGCATGGAGTTCGGAGGCATGGCTCTGGGTGTCTCCTGTTCTGCTCCCTTCCGGGAGAAGCAGCCATGTGAGCTGGATGGTGGTCGATAAGATGTGATTTTTAAAAAGTAATTTAGGTAGCACTGTCTGTCTGTTTTCTCATTGTTCATCAATTTGCTCGAGTGGGCAACAGTAACATCTCCATTGTGAGACTTGTTATTACTGTTTTTGGCATATCAAATATGCCATTGGGAACTTACCAGGCTCTGCAGTGGGGGGGGTGGGGAAACTCTTGAGAGCTTGCAGGGCTCTCCGAGAGGGACGGAGGGATCAAACCTGGGTCAGCTTCATGCAAGGCAAATGCCCTACCCCCTGTGCTATCACTGCAGTCTGTTAAGAATGTAAAGAACCCCAAATGAGTGTCTGGTTGACAATGTAAAGAACCCCAAATGAGTGTATGGTTCAATTTTTCTCAGACCAGTATTATTTATGAATTCTAGTGATCTTAAATAAAATGCCTACTCAAAAAGAATCACTCTTAATGTGCTCTCAGCAGCAGACATAGGGACTGGGGAGAGAGCTCAAAAGACTGGAGGACATATCTCTGGGGAGGCTTCAGGCTTGAAACTTGGAACACATAAAGAGAGGCAATACCTTTTTAAAAATTTTTTTTTAATTTTATTGAATCACTGTAAGATAGTTACAAGCTTTCATGTTTGGGTTACAATCTCACAATGATCAAACACCCATCCTTCCACCAGTGCATATTCCCCACCACCAATATCTCGGGTATACTCCCCCTTTCCCACCCTCCCCCTGCCTCTATGACAGACAATATTCCCCATACTCTTTCTACTTTGGGGCATTATGGTTTGCAACACAGACACTGTTTGGTCCATTATCTACTTTCGGCATGCATCTCTCATCCCAACTGGTTCCTCCAGCCATCATTCTCTTAGTGATCCCCTCTCTATTCCATCTGCCTTCTCCCCTCCGCTCATGAAGCAGTCTTCCAGCTATGGGGCAATCCTCCTGGCCCTTGTATCTACTGTCCTTGGGTGTCAGCCTCATGTGATGTTATTTTATACTCCACAAATGAGTTCAGTCAACTTACATGGTACCTTGGTCCAATTCGAGTAGGATTCGATACTATGAACCTGTTTTCCAAGCTTCTCTGGCCCACACCTTGAGCTCCTATTAATATTAATGTCTTTCTCTGGAAGGGAGGCATTTTGGTGACCTCCTCATATATCTGGATTTTATGACAATCAAATTCTGCATTTCTGGTTGTAATTTAGATAATGGGGTTAAAATGGTATTCAAAGTTATAGTGTTGATGTATAAAATTGCTGTACACTACCACCAGTAAAAATGCTCATGACTTTTCACCTTCAGCTCTGTGTCACGGTCCAACCTTTCTTCCGTTACACCCACTCCCTTAGACTTTGTTGACCAACGGTCATAGTTTCAGTGCATGCTGTTACCTCCCTTAGCACCACTCGTGTACTTCTGACCCGCTACAAGTGTAGATATTCTCACTTCCCTGACATAGAGGTTCCCAGAATAATCCCCCACAGAACTATCTAGAATTGTTTTAAATTAAAATTCATCCTCTTTCCTTCACTCTGAAGTTCGTTATTGTAATTTTTGTTGTGTTCAGTAGTTGAGTTGCGCACTTAGTTTTGCTACTCATGCACTTGGTTATGATTTTTACCCAGAGGTCATATGCTTGACTGTGTTTGCTCCAGGTGTTATAATTGCAGATACAAGAATTGTACTTGGTGAAGTGACTCATTGTTGTGAGTAGAACTCACGGCCTCATGTATGCAAATCAAATGCTCTACCACTGAACCATATCCTTGGTTGCCTTAAAGTTTTTTTTTTATAAGTTAGACATGAATTTTGGAAAAAAAAAGGCATACCAGATTAATGAGCCATTGATTTCCCTAATCTAACTGGTTAACAGTTCTTTTGAGGAAAAGATATAGAATAAGAACTGCATGGTTTTTGCTTCTCAGTTTATTATTGCTAGCATGGAGCATTAATCCAGAGAAGGCAGTTTGGTGAAGTGTATCCTAGTATGTAGTTTAGATAGAGATAAAGGGAATGTATACTCAAAGATCTAGTATAATACAGGGGTAAACATGGGTATTAGAGGGTAGAAAGATGTAAAACATATGCGCCACCATGTATTTTCCAAAAATTTTGATTGTGGTCAGCTCTGTCTTAATAGTGATAATTTTTTATTTTCTATCAATTGTCAAGAACCTTTGTTGTGTTATTTCATTAAATTATATAACAACTCTTTAGGCTAGAAATTATGTAATTTTTTTGTATCACAAAGAAAGAACTGGGAACATATAATTTAGATGACTTGCCCATAATAAATAGAAGGGTTCAGATGCAAACTCAGATATACTTTGCTCAAAATTCAGTTGGTATTCACTTCCTATTCACTTGCACCCTTATTTAATTCAGAAAAACATGTACCATTTTTCTGACAATTCATCGATTCATGGATATAGTTCCCTAATATAGGATAGTAGGTTTTTCAGTGGCAACTCATTACTTCGTCAATAATAAAACTTTATTTTTCTTGTGGACAGATGTATTATAGAACCAAACAACTGACTTATGAAATTATGATTTGAAATACAGCGATTTATAATTTTGGAGCAGATTGTATTTTTCAATCACACATAAGTTCCTCTATCTTTATGTTTCTCTCAATGTTGCATTTTCATGTAACTTAGAGACTCAATCAGGTTAGCAATATTTTTATTTCTCTTTCAGATAATAATGACTCAGAATTTTCCTTCAGGCTCATCTAAATTCTAAGGACTATTGCAGTCATTTATAAGATTTCCTTTGGCCAAGAAACATTTTTGTCTATATTCTGCCGTGTGATTTAATAGTGGGAGCAATTGATTAAATAATCACAGTAGCAGAGTCCTCGGGGGGCATTAAAATGTGATCTGTGCTGACGTAGCTGAATCTTTATTTTAGTTAGGAACTTCGAGATTGTTTTTTCATTTCCAAAGGCAAAAGCACACCTTTCCCCTTGGTCTTAAATGTAAGAGGCTGGGGGGATGGGAAGCCAGACAATTGAAATACAACTGGATAAAGGGACATAGCCATATCAAAAATCTGATGAGTTATGTCTTTATTTGTTTTGAAAAATAAAACAGCCATAAAAGATTGATGTTGTGTCAAGTGGACTATATTAATATAAATTAAAAGACTCTCATTCTATTAGCAAAGGCCACTCCCTGGGATACGATGTAGATCACAGAGCTCAGTGTCTATTTTATTTAGGCATTTTCTATTGATATATATATATATATTTAATACAGTTCTCGAATTACTACTGACAGAATGGTTTTACCCGTATCTAAGTGTGAATAACTAAAACAAATGAACTAGCAAGAAACAACAAAACTAATTCCTAGACTCAGTAAAAGCTATAGTGGTCACAAAAGGGAAAGGCAAGGCATTTGAGAAATGAGGAAAGGGGGCTCTTTGGAGATGGGAGGTTCGGGAACTTTGGATATCATAAGCAATTGAACTTCACAGGTTTCAGTTCCTGCAAGGGAAAAATGAGATAACAACACACCACAGCAATGTTCCTTGACATCCATGGCTGGATAAATCTGGAATTAGAAAAATATCCACAAGGAATAGACTAAAACAGTTGAAATGCATCATATTCAAGAATTGACTGTACATATGCCATGTAATGCCATGAATAGGCTGACAACCATGTCTACTCTTCTGAAACCACAGAGGAATAATGAAAGTAAAAGGGTATGCTGTTTCTTTAACTACAAACTGGAAGTTGCAAACCTCACTTCTGTACATATTTAATGGTCAGGAACCTTGTCACATAGTCATTGATGCATGATAGGCTGGAGAATGTAAATTTTATGATGACTGGACATGTATTCAGGTGAAAAATGGGAGGTTCTACTATTTATAAAATCCTGTCTTCTTATTTTTTTCAAATTCTATTATGTCCCATCCCCTGTCTTTTGAGTAATTGAGAATTGGGAAAAGTATGGAGTGATTATGAAAGTAAATATGACTACTTTAAAAGACTTATTATAGAATGTCGTAGAGCAGTTTGCTGACCTTGTCTTCAATGAACTTGATGGATTATGGTCTGATGTTGAGGTCTTTAATCCATTTTGATCTGACTTTTTGTTAGGTAGAGGTCTGAGCCCATTTTAATTTGCATCTATCTGTCCAGTTTTGCCAGCATCGTTTGTTAAAGAGGATTCCCTTGTCCCACTTCACATTTCTTACTCCCTTATCAAAGATTAGATAACCATATATTTGAGGGTGTGTGTAAGGATATTCCACCCTGTTCCATTGGTCTGCAGCTCTGTCTTTGTTCCTGTACTGTGCTGTTTTAATTATAACCGCTTTGTAGTAAAGTTTGAGGTTGGGGAAGGCGATGCCTCCCATCTTGTTTTACCCCAGAATTGCTTTAGCTATTCATGGGGGTTTGTTGTTCCATATTAATTTCAGGAGTGTTTGATCCATTCCTTTGAAGAATTTCATGGGTATCCTTATAGGGATCGCATTGAATCTCTATAATGCGTTAGGGATTATTGCCATTTTGGCAATGTTAATTCTCCCAATCCATGAGCAGGGGATATGTTTCCATTTCCGCATGCCCCCTATTATTTCATGAAGTAGTGTTTTGTAGTTTTCTTTGTACAGGTCTTTACCTTCTTAGTTAAACTGATTCCAAGGTACTTGATTTTCTGAGGCATGATTTTGAACAGTATTGCTTTTTTCATGTCACTTTCTTCTCTCTCATTATTTGAGTATAGGAAAGCCTTGGTCTTTTGTGTATTGATTTTATAGCCTGCAACTTTACTATACAAGTCTATTGTTTCTAGGAGTTTCTTGGGAGAGGCTTTAGGTTTCTCTAAAAATAGTATCATATTGTCTGCAAATAGTGAGAGCTTGATTTCTTCCTTTCCTATCTGGATGCCCTTGATATATTTTTCTTGCCTAACAACTATTGCAAGTACTTCCGGTGCAATATTTAACAGAAGTGGCAAGAGTGGGCATCCTTGTATTGTTTCTGATCTTAGAGGCAATGTTCTTAATTTTTCCCCGTTAAGGATAATGCTTGCTATAGGTTTGTGGTAGATGGCTTTGAGAGTATTAAGGAAAGTTTCTTCAAAACTCATTCTGGTGAGAGTTTTCATCATAAACGGTTGCTGAATCTTGTCAAATGCTGATTCTGCATGTATTGATATGATTGTATGGTTTTATCTTTTCTTTTGTTGATATGATGGATTATGTTGATTGATTTCCAAATGATAAACCATACTTGCACCCCCCGGGTGAATCCCACTTGGTCTCGGTTTATGATTTTTTTTTTTGCTTTTTGGGTCACACCCAGTGATGCTCAGGGGTTACTCCTGGCTTTGCACTCAGGAATTACTCCTGGCGGTGCTTGGGGGACCATATGGGATGCCGGGGATCGAACTCGGGACGGCCGCGTGCAAGGCAAACGCCCTACCCGCTGTGCTATCACTCCGGCCGGTTTATGATCTTTTTGATGAATTGTTGGATTCTATTTGTTAATATTTTGTTGAGTATCTTTGCATCCATGTTCATCAGGGATATCAGCCTGTTGTTTTGTTTTTTTGTGGTGTCTTTGTTTGCTTTTGGTATTAGGGAGGTATGTGCCGCATAGAAACTGGGAGAGTTTATGTTTTTTAATTTCCTAGAAAAGCTTGAGTAGAATTGGCAATATGTTTGGAAAAATTCACTAGTGAATCCAACTAGACACGGGCTTTTGTATTTGGGAAGATTTTTGATTACAGTTTCAATTTCTTTGATATTAATAGGTCTGTTCAGGTATCTCAGGTCTTCTTGGTTCAACTTTGGGAGATTATAGGAATCCAGTAATTTATCCATTTCTTCTAGGTTCTCTTATTTCGTGCCATACAGACTTTCAAAGTAGTCTCTGATAATCTTTTGAATTTCTTTGGTTTCTTTTGTGATGTCCCCCTTTTCATTACTGTTTTGGTTTATTAGGGTTCTCTCTCTTTCTTTGTGAGTCTTGCTAGTGCTTTATCAATCTTGTTTATTTTATCAAAGAACCAGCTCTTGGTTTTATTGATCTTTCAGATTGTTTTTTTCTTTTTCATGTCGTTAATTTCTGCTCTAAGTTTTGTTATTTCTTTCCTCCTGCTGGGTTTGCGCTCCTTTTGTTGATTCTTTCCTAATATATTGAGCTGTGAAGTCAAGATTTTTTTGTAGGCCCTTCCTTACTTCTTGAGGAATGTTTGCAGAGCTTTAAATTTTCCCCTTAAGATGGCTTTAACTGCTTCCCATCTAACTATCATTTTTTATTTTTTATTTACTTTTTTTAAAATCTTATTTTATTCTTATAAAGTTGTCCACAATAATTTATCACATTAAACATTCCCAACACCAATCCCACCACCATTACACCTTCCCACCACCATCATTTCAAATTTTTCCAACCATCACCAAGCCTGCCTCCAAAGTAGGCCCTAAAATTTTTATTTTGTATTGCCTGTGGAGTATTCGATATGCCAAAAACATTAACAACATCTCCATAATGGAGACATTACTGGCACCTACTCGAGCAAATCGATGAACAACGGGATGGCAGTGCTACAGTGCCATCAATGCTTGTTATGAATAATTTGATAAAAATGATCAAAAAAGGTTTCCTTAGAAGACGGTGTGTGAAGATTATTGTATCTTACTAGGGAGTCATTAAGCCCTTGTATAAGAGATTACTAACATGTTGTTACAGGTTGAGTCTTGTGTGTGAATATTTTTAATCAAGATTGGTTGCCTTCTACTTCACACCCCATCCAATGAGGTGTGCTATTCCTGGTACATCATTGGTAAAGAATATGAGATGTTGCTCCAGGAATTCTAAAATTTTGAATGGGATAATACAGCTGGAGTTATTTTTTTTTCTTTTTGGGTCACACCCAGCGATGCACAGGGGTTACTCCTGGCTCTGCATTCAGAAAATACTCCTGGCAGTGCTCAGGGGACCATATGGGATGCTGGGATTCAAACCCAGGTCGGCCGCGTGCAAGGCGAATGCCCTACCCGCTGTGCTATGCGTCCAGCCCCTGGAGTTAAATTTTTTTTGATTTTATTTTTTTATTTTTTAAATTTTAATTTATTTATTTTTAATTAGAGAAACAACGTGAGGGTACAGTTACAGATTTATACACTTTTGTGCTTATACTTCCCTCATACAAAGTTCGGGAACCCAACCCTTCACCACTGCCCATTCTCCACCACCCGTAAACCCAGCGTCCCTCCCACCCTCCCCAATCCCATCTCCCCCCCACGCCACCCTGCCACTGTGGCAGGGCATTCCCATCTGTTCTCTCTCTCTAGTTAGCTGTTGTGGTTTGCAATAAAGGTGTTGAGTGGCCGCTGTGCTCAGTCTATAGCCCTCATTCAGCCCGCAACTCCCTTCCCCCACATGGCCTTCGAATACAATGTAGTTGGTGATCGCTTCTCTGAGTTGCCCTTTCCCAGAAACGTGAGGCCAGCCTCGAAGCCATGTAGTCAACCTCCTGGTACTTATTTCTACAGTTCTTGGGTGTTAGTCTCCCACTCTGTTATTCTATATACCATAGATGAGTGCAATCTTCCTATGTCTGTCTCTCCTTTCTGACTCATTTCACTCAGCATGAAACTTTTCATGCCCATCCACTTAACTACAAAATTCTTGACCTCCTTTTTTCTAACAGCTGCATAGTATTCCATTGTATAGATGTACCAAAGTTTCCTCAACCAGTCATCCGTTCTGGGGCATTCGGGTTTTTTCCAGATTCTGGCTATTGTAAACAGTGCTGCGATGAACATACATGTGCAGATGTTGTTTCGATTGTACTTTTTTTTGCCTCTCTGGGATATATTCCCAGCAGTGGTATTGCTGAGTCAAATGGGAATTCAATATCTAATTTTTTTGAGAATCGTCCAAATTGTTTTCCAGAAGGGCTAAACCAGTCGGCATTCCCACCAGCAGTGAAGAAAGGTCCCTTTCTCCCCACATCCTCTCCAACAGCGGTTGCTTTTGTTCTTTTAGATGTGTGCTTGTCTCGGTGGTGTGAGGTGGTATCTCATGGTTGTTTTGATCTGCATCTCTCTGATGATTAGTGATGTAGAGCATTTTTTCATGTGTCTTTTGGCCATTTGTATCTCTTCCTTGGTAAAGTTTCTGTTCATTTCTTCGCCCCATTTTTTGATGGGGTTGGATGTTTTCTTCTTGTAGAGTTCAACCAGTGCTTTATATACCATTGATATCAACCCCTTATCTGATGGGTATTGTGTAAATATCCTTTCCCATTCTGTGGATAGTCTTTGTATTCTGGTCACTGTATCTTTTGCGGTGCAGAAGCTTTTTAGTTTAATGTAGTCCCATTTGTTGATCTCTGTTTTTACTAGATTGCTTAGTTCCGTATCACCTTTGAAGATACCTTTATCTTCAATATCGTGGAGGGTTTTGCCGACCTTGTCTTCAATGTACCTTATGGTTTGTGGTCTAATGTTGAGGTCTTTAATCCATTTTGATCTGACTTTTGTGCATGGTGTCAGGTCAAGGTCTAAACCCATTTTTTTGCATGTGGTTGTCCAGTTGTGCCAGCACCATTTGTTAAAGAGGCTTTCCTTGCTCCACTTCACATCTCTTGCTCCCTTATCAAAGATTAGATGATCATACATTTGGGGTTGTGTGTAGGGATATTCCACCCTGTTCCATTGGTCTACGGCTTTGCCTTTGTTCCAGTACCATGCTGTTTTAATTGTTACTGCTTTGTAGTAAAGATTGCGGTTGGGGAGGGTGATGTCTCCCATCATCTTTTTCCCAAGAATTGTTTTAGCTCTCCTTGGACGTTTGTTATTCCATATGAATTTTAGGATTGCTTGATCCATTTCTTTGAAGAATGTCATGGGTATACTTATAGGGATCGCATTGAATCTGTATAATGCTTTAGGGAGTATTGCCATTTTGACAACATTGATTCTCCCTATCCACGAGCAGGGTATATGTTTCCATTTCCTCATGTCCTCTTTGATTTCATGGAGTAGCGTTTTGTAGTTTTCTTTGTAAAGGTCTTTTACTTCCTTGGTTAAGCTGATTCCGAGGTACTTGATTTTCTGGGGCACGATTGTGAATGGGATTGCTTTTTTCATGTCCCTTTCCTCTGCCTCATTGTTTGCATATATGAAGGCCATGGATTTTTGGGTATTGATTTTGTAGCCTGCAACTTTACTGTATAAGTCTATTGTTTCTAAGAGTTTCTTAGTAGAGGCTTTAGGCTTCTCTAGATATAGTATCATGTCGTCTGCAAATAGTGAGAGTTTGATTTCTTCCTTTCCTATCTGGATGCCCTTAATCTCTTTTTCTTGTCTAATAGCTATCGCAAGTACTTCCAGTACTATATTGAAGAGGAGTGGTGAGAGTGGGCATCCTTGTCTTGTGCCTGATCTCAGAGGAAAGGCCCTTAGTTTTTCCCCGTTGAGGATAATGCTTGCCGTAGGCTTGTGATAGATGGCTTCGACTATCTTGAGGAAAGTTCCTCCAAACCCCATTTTGGCGAGGGTTTTCATCATGAAAGGATGTTGGATCTTGTCAAATGCTTTCTCTGCATCTATTGATATGATCATATGGTTTTTATCTTTACTTTTGTTGATATGCTGGATTCTGTTGATTGATTTCCGAATGTTAAACCATCCTTGCATCCCTGGGATGAATCCCACTTGGTCGTGATGTATGATCTTTTTGATGAGTTGTTGGATCCTATTTGCTAGTATTTTGTTGAGGATCTTCGCATCGGTGTTCATCAGGGAAATTGGTCTGTAATTTTCTTTCTTAGTGGTGTCTTTGTTTGCTTTTGGTATTAGGGAGATATGTGCTTCATAGAAACTGTTTGGGAGAGTTCCTGTTTTTTCAATTTCCTGGAAAAGTTTGAGGAAAAGAGGCAATAGGTCTTCTTTAAATGTTTGGAAGAATTCGCCAGTGAAACCATCTGGGCCTGGGCTTTTGTTTTGGGGGAGGTTTTTGATTACAGTTTCAATTTCCTTAACATTGATGGGTCTATTCAGGTATTCCAGGTCTTCTTTCTTCAGTGTTGGAAGATTGTAGGAATCAAGGAATCCATCCATTTCTTTTAGGTTCTCCTTTTTTGTGGTGTAAAGACCTTCAAAGTAGTCTCTAATGGTCTTTTGAATCTCACTGGTTTCTGTTATGATGTCCCCCTTTTCATTTCTGATTCGATTTATTAGAGTTTTCTCTCTTTCTTTCTTTGTGAGTCTTGCTAGCGGTTTATCAATCTTATTTTCTCAAAGAACCAACTCTTTGTTTCATTGATCTTTCGGATTGTTTTTTTTGGTTTCGATGTCATTAATTTCTGCTCTAATTTTTATTATTTCTTTCCTTCGGTCTGGTTTGGAGTCCTTTTTCTGGTCCTTTTCTAAGGTCTTGAGTCGTGAAGTCAAGCTATCTATGTGGGTCCTTTCTTCCTTCCTGAGGAATGCTTGGAAAGCTATAAATTTTCCCCTTAACACGGCTTTAGCTGCGTCCCATAGGTTTTGGTAGCTCGTGTCTTCATTCTCATTTGTTTCTAAGTATCTTTTGATTTCTTCCTTGATTTCCTTCCTGACACACTCATTGTTCAACATTGAATTGTTTAATTTCCAGGTGTTTGATTTGATTTTCCATATTTGTGAGTGGTTAGCTTCTATCTTCAGCGCATCGTGGTCTGAAAAGATGGTTGATACAATTTCTATTTTTCCGATTCTATTGAGGTATGTTCTGGGGCCCAGTACATGGTCTATTTTAGAAAATGTTCCATGTGCACTGGAAAAGAATGTGTATTCTTTCTTTTTGGGGTGTAAGGCCCTGTATAGGTATATTAGGCCTCTCTCTTCAATTTCTTCTTTCAGAGTCAGTGTTTCCTTGTTGAGTTTTGTTCTTGTGGATCTATCTAGAGGCGATAAGGCCGTATTGAAGTCTCCGACTACAATTGTGCTGTTAGTGATGTCCTCTTTGAAGTCTGTTAGGAGTTGTTTTAAATATTTAGCCGGTCGTTCGTTAGGAGCATATACGTTTAAGAGTGTGATTTCTTCCTGTTGTACATATCCCTTGATAAACAGAAAATGACCTTCGCTGTCCCTTTTGATCTTTTTCATCCTGAAATCTATGTTGTCGGATACCAGGATGGCCACTCCAGCTTTTTTAAGGGGGTTGTTTGCTTGGAGGATTGTTTTCCATCCTTTGACTTTGAGTCTATGTTTACTCTGTTTGTTCAGGTGTGTTTCTTGCAGGCAACAGAATGTTGGGTTTAATTTCCGGATCCATTTAGCCACTCTGTGTCTCTTGATAGGTGCATTTAGGCCATTGACATTGAGAGAGATTATTGTGATGTGGTTTTGTGTCATCTTTCTGTGGGATTTGTTGTTCTTATGGGGCTCCTCCTTGTCTTACAGTAGCCCCTTTAGACCTTCTTTCAAGATTGGTTTTGAGTCTATGAAGTTCCTGAGCTGTTGTTTATCCGAGAAATAGTGTATGGTTCCTTCGAGTTTGAGTGAGGGTTTAGCTGGATAAAGTATTCTTGGTGAGGCATTCATTTCGTTGAGTTTTTTCACCTTGTCCCACCATTGTCTTCGGGCTCGGAGGGTTTCTTCTGACAGATCGGCCGTAAATCTGAGGGGTGCTCCTTTGTATGTGATTTCCTTCCTTGACCTTGCTGCTTGCAGAATTGTGTCTCTATCCATGGTATCCGTCATTCTGACTATGATATGCCTTGGGGTCTTTTTATTCAGGTCTCTTTTTGCTGGTACTCTTCGGACTCCTTGTATCTGGATGCCTGCCTTCTCCAGCTCTGGGTATTTCTTAGCAATGATATCTTTGACTGTGTTTTTTTCATTGGGGTTGCTTCCCTGCGGTTCTGGTACTCCAATGATTCTTATGTTGTTCCTCTTGAAGTCATCCCCCAGGGCTCTGATTCGCTCTATAGCCATTTTGAGGTCTTTGGCCATGATTTGTTGTTGTCTATAAGCTTTCTGCAGCTCATCTTCCAGATCACTGATTCTGTCTTCAGCTGTAGTCATTCTACTGTTGAGGGCATCTAGTGAGATTTTTATTTCATCTACCGATTCCTTTATTTGTGAGACTTCCGTTCGAAGGTTTGAAATTTCTGCTCTCATTTCTGCTCTCATTTCTTCCTGGATTTTCTTGGTAGACCGTTCCAGCGCTTCATTCATCTCCTCCCTTAATTTATTGGATGTCTGTTCCATATTTGCTTGGAGTAGGTCGACTCTCTTCCAGATTTCCTCTCTGAATTGTTTATCTGAGAGGTCGTAGATGTGAGAAGCCCCTGTTGAAGTTTCTGGTATCTTTTCTTCCCCCTCTCTTCGCGGAGGGGATTTTCTCTGCTTCTTCATATTGTCACGGAAGTATAGAGTTGGAACCTTGTAGTTATTTATTCCTCTTCCTTTTTGTGGAAAGAAGGGGCTCCGATTGTGCTAACCTTCCCTTATTCACTGATAGCTTTTATAGTGTCAGCCTAAGCTAATGGCTATTTTGCGTAAGTGTTTGAGATTGCAAAAGTGAATTTTCAAAGGAATACACAGTACCGATTGAGCTGACGTAGCAAAGAATAACTGCGGCCGCGTTAGCGTTGGCTACTCCAAAGTAGGCCACGCCCACTTTGAGGCCACGCCCACTAAGTCACAGGCCACGCCCCCAGTGTCTTCCTGTTGATGGGGGGGACGGGAGGGCGTGGCTAAGGGATGGTCCTCGTACCTGAAGGACGTGCGCAGTTACAAGCCAGTTCGGGAGACGGGGTGCGCAGGGCGGGCGGGGAGTGACTTCAGAAACTCGGGGGACGCAGACGGCAGCGGGAAGTAACTATCATTTTTTAAATTAGATTCATTTTTTTTAATTAGTGAGCCACCGTAAGGGTACAGTTACAAATTTACCCATCTTCGTGCTTGTGTTTCCCTCATATAATGTTCGAGAACCCATCCTCCACTAGTGTCCATTCTCCACCAGCAATGAACCCAGTATCCCTTTCACCCTCCAATCCCATTCCAACCCCACCCCACCCTGCCTCTGTGGCAGGGCATTCCATTTTGTTCTCTATCTCCTTTGGGGTGTTGTGGTTTGCGATAGGGGTATTGAGTGGCCATCATGTTCAGTCTCTAGTCTACTTTCAGCATGCATCTCTCTTCCCGCGCGGGATCCCCAGCCACATTTTACTTGGTGTTCTCTTCTCTATCTGGGCTGCCTTTCCCCCAGCATGTGAGGCCAGCTTCCAAGCCATGGAGCCAACCTCCTTGTATTATATACTACTACTCTTGGATGTTAGTCTCCCACTCTGTTATTTTATATTCCACATATTAGTGCAATCTTTCTATGTCTGTCCCTCTCTTTCTGACTCATTTCACTTAGCATGATACTTACCATGTTGATCCACTTATATGCAAAGTTCATGACTTCATCTTTTCTAACAGCTGCATAGTATTCCATTGTATAGATGTACCAAAGTTTCTTTAACCAGTAATCTGTTCTCAGGCACTCAGGTTTATTCCAGATTCTGGCTATTGTAAACAGTGCCATGATGAACATATAAGTCCAGATGTCATTTCCACTATACTTTTTTTGTTTCTCCGGGATATATTCCCAGAAGTAGAATTGCTGGATCAAATGATAGCTCAATTTCTAATTTTTTGAGAAGCGTCCATATTGTTTTCCAAAAGGCCTGAACCAGTCGGCATTCCCAACAGCAGTGTACAAGGGTCCTTTTCTCCCCACATCCTCTCCAACAGCGGTTGCTTTTGTTCTTTTGGATGTGTGCCATTCTCTGTGGTGTGAGGTGGTATCTCATAGTGGTTTTGATCTGCATCTCCCTGATGACTAGTGATGCAGAGAATTTTTTTCATGTGCCTTTTGGCCATTCATATCTCTTCTTTGGGAAAGTGTCTGTTCATGTCTTCGCCCCATTTTCTGATGGGGTTGGATGTTTTCTTCTTGTAGAGTTCAACCTGTGCTTTATATACTCTTTATATCAACCCCTTATAGGATGGGTATTGGGTGAATATCCTTTACCATTCTGTAGATTGTCTTGTATTTTGGTCACTGTATCTTTTGCGGTGCAGAAGCTTCTTAGTTTAATATAGTCCCATTTGTTTATCTCTGTTTCCACTTGGTTGGTCAGTTGTGTGTCATCCTTGAAGATACCTGTAGCTTCAATATCATGGAGGGTTTTGCCGACCTTGTCTTTGATGTACCTTATGGATTGTGGTCTGATGTTGAGGTCTTTAATCTATTTTGATCTAATTTTTGTGCATGGTGTCAGGTCGAGGTCTAAGCTCATTCTTTAGCATGTGGTGTCCACTTATGACAGCACCATTTGTTAAAGAGACTTTCCTTGTTCCACTTCACATTTCTTGCGCCCTTATCAAAGATTAGATGATCATACATTTGAGGTTATTTGTAGGGATATTCCCCTCTATTCCACTGGTCTGTGGCTCTGCCTTTGTTCCAATACCATGCTGTTTTTTTAATTAATAGTTTATTTTTAATTAGTGAGTCAACGTGAGGGTACAGTTACAGATTTATATATTTTTGTGCTCATGTTTCTCCCTTACAAAGTTTGATAACCCATTCCTTCACCAGTGCCCATTCTCCACCACCAGTAAACCCAACATCCCTCCCCCCCTTCCCAGTCCCGTCTCCCCTCACCCCACACTGCCACTATGGCAGGGTATTCCCTTTCGTTCTCTCTCTCTGATTAGGTGTTGTGGTTTGCAATAAAGGTGTTGAGTGACCATTGTGTTCAGTCTCTAGTCTATATTCGGCCCCCATCATCCTTCCCCCACATGACCTCCAACCACATTTTACTTGGTGTTCCCTTCTCTGAGTTGCCCAGAATGAGAGACCAGCCTCCAAGCCATGGAGACAACCTCCTGGTACTTATTTCTACTATTCTTGGGTGTTAGTCTTATAGTCTATTATTCTATATTCCACAGATGAGTGCAATCTTTCTATGTCTGTCTCTCTCTTTCTGACTCATTTCACTTAGCATAATACTTTCCATGCTGATCCACTTATATGTAAACGTCATGACCTCATTCTTTCTAACAGCTGCATAGTATTCCATTGTATAGATGTACCAGATTTTCTTCAACCAGTCATCTGTTCTAGGGCACTCGGTTTTTTTTCCAGATTCTGGCTATTGTAAATAGTGCTGCGATGAACATATAAGTGCAGATGTCATTTCCACTATACTTTTTGGCTTTTCTGGGATATATTCCCAGCAGTACCACTGCTGGGTCAAATGTGAGCTCAACCTCTAGTTTTTTGAGAATCATCCATATTGTTTTCCAAAAAGGCTGAACTAGCCGACATTCCCACCAGCAGTGTAGAAGGGTCCCTTTCTCCCCACATCCTCTCCAACAGCGGATGCTTTTGTTCTTTTGGATGTGTGCTAGCCTCTGTGGTGTTAGGTGGTATCTCATGGTTGTTTTGATCTGCATCTCTCTGATGATTAGTGATGTAGAGAACTTTTTCATGTGCCTTTTGGCCATTCGTATCTCTTCCTTGGTAAAGTTTCTGTTCATTTCTTCGCCCCATTTTTTGATGGGGTTGGATGTTTTGATGGGGTTGGATGTTTTACCATGCTGTTTTAACTACTATCACTTTGTAGTAAACTTTAAGGTTGGTGAGGGTGATGACTCCCATCATATTTTTTCCAAGAATTGTTTTAGCTATCCTTGGGCGTTTGTTTTTCCATACGAATTTCAGGATTGCTTAATCCATTTCTTTGAAGAATTTCATGGGTATTTTTACAGGGATCGCGTTTTATCTGTATAATGCTTTGGGGAGTATTGCCATTTTGACAATGTTTATTCTCTTTATCCATGAGCAGGGGATATATTTTCTTTTTTTTTTCTTTTTTTTAAATTTTATTGTGGAAAGTTACAAAGTTACAAAGTTTTCAGGTTTAAATCTCAGTTATACAATGCTCGAATACCCATCCCTTCACCAGTGCTCATATTCCACCACCAAGAATCCCAGTATAGCTCCACCCCGCCCCCTCACACCCCAACCCCCCCCACGCCCCTAGCCCCCCCACCCTAAGCCCCCCCGCCTGTGTAACTAATAAATTTCTCTTTACTTTCACTTTGATTGCATACAATATTTCAACAAAACTCACTATTATTGTTTGGAGAGTCTCTCAGCAGGGGATATATTTTCATTTCCTCATATCCTCTTTTATTTCATGGAGTAGCATTTTATAGTTTTCTTTGTAGGGGTCCTTTACTTCTTTAGTTAAGCTGATTCCAAGGTACTTGATTTTCCGGGGCATGATTGTAAATGGGATTGCTTTTTTACGTCTCTTTCCTCTGTCTCATTGTTTGAAAATGGGATGGCAATGGATTTTTGGTATTGATTTTATAGTCTGCAACTTTACTGTACAAGTTTATTGTTTCTAAGAATTTCTTAGCAGAGCCTTTAGGCTTCTCTAGGTATAGTATCATATAGCCTGCAAATAGTGAGAGTTTGATTTCTTCTCTTCCTACCTGGATGCCCTTAAAATCTTTTTCTTGCCTAACAGCTATTGCAAGTACTTCCACTACCATATTGAACATCAGTGGTGAGAGTGGGCATCCTTGTCTTGTCCCTGATCTTAGAGGAAAGGCCCTAAGCTTTTCCCCATTGAGGATAATACTTACCATAGTTTTGTGGTAGATGGCTTTGACTATCTTGAGGAAAGTTCCTCCAAAACCATTTTGGTGAGAGTTTTCATCATGAAAGGATGTTGCATCTTGTCAAATGCTTTCTCTGCATCTGTTGATATGATCATATGGTTTTTATCTTTACTTTTCTTGATATGATGGATTATGTTGATTGATTTCCGAATGTTAAATCATCCTTTTATCCCCGGGATGAATCCCAATTGTCATGGTATATGATCTTTTTAGTGAGTTGTTGGATTCTATTTACTAATATTTTGTTGAGGATCTTTGAATCGGTATTCATCAGGGATTTTGGTCTATAGCTTTCTTTTTTGTGGTGTCTTTGTTTGCTTTTGGTATTAAGGAGATATGTGCCTAGAAACTGTTTAGGAGGGTTCCTGTTTTTTCAATTTCCTGGAAAAGCTTGAGGAGAACCATCAACACATCCTCTTTAAATGTTTGGAAGAATTCGTCAGTGAATCCGTTTGGACCTTGGTTTTTGTTTTTGGGGAGACTTTTGATTACAGTTTCAATTTCCTTGATATTAATGTGTCTATTCAGGTATTCAGTTCTTCTTGGTTCAGTCTTGGGAGATTGTAGGAATCAAGGAATTCATCCATTTCTTTTATGTTCTCTTGTTTCGTGGCATACAGACTTTCAAAATACTCTCTGTTATCTTTTGAATCTGCTTGGTTTCTGTTGTGATGTCCCCCTTTTCATTTCTGATTCGGTTTATTAGGGTTCTTTCTCTCTTTCTTTGTGAGTCTTGCTAGCGGTCTATCAATCTTGTTTATTTTCTCAAAGAACCAGCTCTTGGTTTCATTGACCTTTCAGAATATTTTCTGTGTTTCCATGTCGTTAATTTCTGCTCTAATTTTTATTATTTTTTTCCCCTTCGGTCAGGTTTGGGTTCCTTTTCCTGGTCCTTTTCTAAGATCTTGAGCTGTGAAGTGATGCTATCTATGTAGACCCTTTCATCCTCCCTGAGGAATGCTTGGAGAGCGATAAATTTTCCCCTTAAACACAGCTTTAGCTGCGTCCCATAGGTTTTGGTAACTCGTGTCTTCATTCTCATTTGTTTGGAGGTATCTCTTTATTTCTTCCTTGATTTCCTTCCTGTCCCACTCACTATTCAACACTGAGCTGTTTAATTTCCAGGTGTTTGCTTTGGTTCTCCGTGTCTGTGTGTGATTAGCTTCTATCTTCAGTGCATCATGGTCTGAAAAGATAGTTGACACAATTTCTATTTTTCTGATTCTATTGAGGTATGTTTTGTGGCCCGGTACATGGTCTATTTTGGAAAATGTTCCGTGTGCACTGGAAAAGAATGTGTATTCTTTCTTTTTGGGGTGTAGAACCCTGTATAAGTCTATTAAGGCTCTCTCTTCCATTTATTCTTTCAGACTCAGTGTTTCCTTGCTGAGTTTTGTTTTTTTCGATCAATCTATAGGTGATAAGGTGATGTTGAAGTCTCCAACAATTATTGTGCTGCTAGCGTTATCCTCTTTGAAGTCTGTTAGTTGTTGTTTTAAGTATTTAGCCGGTCATTCATTAGGTGCTTATACGTTTAAGAGTGTGATTTCTTCCTGCTGTACATATCCCTTGATAAATAAAAAGACTTTCACTGTCCCTTCGAATCTTTTTCAACCTGAAATCTATGTTGTTGGATACTAGAATGGCCACCCCAGCTTTTTTGAGCGAGTTATTTGCCTGCAGGGTTGTTTTACATCCTTTGACTTTGAGTCTGTGTTTGTTCTGATTGTTCAGGTGTGTTTCTGCAGACAGCAGAATGTTGGATTTAGTTTCAGGATCCATTATGCCACTCTGTGTCTCATAATTGGTGCATTTAGGCCATTGATATTGAGAGAGATTATTGTCATGTGGTTTTGTGTCATCTTCCTTTGGGGTTTGTTGTTGTTGTGGGGTTCTTCCTTGTCTTACAATAGCCCCTTTATTCCTTCTTTTAGGTTGGTTTTGAGTCTATGAAGTTCATGAGCTGTTGTTTATCCGAGAAATAGTGTATGGTTCCTTCGAGTTTGAGTGAGAGTTTAGCCGAATAAAGTATTATTGGTGATGCGTTCATTTCGTTGAGTTTTTTCACTATGTCCCACCATTGTCTTCAGGCTTGGAGGGTTTCCTCTGATAGGTCTGCTGCAAATCTAAGGGGTGCTCCTTTATATGTGAAACCTTGCTGCTTGCAGTATTGTCTTTACCCACAGCATCCATCATTCTGACTATGATGTGTCTTGGAGTCCTTTTATTCGGGTCTCTTTTTGCTGGTACTCTTCGGGCTCTTTGGATCTGAATGCCTGCCTTCTCCAGCTCTGGGTATTTCTTAGTAATGATGTCTTTCACTGTGTTTTTTTTTCATTGGGGTTACTTCTCTGTGCTTCTGGTACTCCAATGATTCTTATGTTGTTTCTCTTGAGGTCATCCCCTAGGACTCTGATTCGCTCTAGGGCGATTTTGAGGTCTTTTGCCATTATTTGTTGTTGCCTGTAAGCTTTGTGGAACTCATCTTCAAACTCGCTGATTCTGTCTTTGGCTGTAGCCATTCTACTGTTGAGAGATTCTACTGAGATTTTTAATTCATCTAACGATTCCCTTATTTGTGTGACTTCCATTTGTAGCTTTGAAATTTCTGCTGTCATTTCTTCCTGCATTTTCTTGGTGGACCGATTCAATGCTTCATTTATATCCTCCCTTAATTTATTAGATGGCTATTCCATGGTTGCTTTGAGCACATTGACTCTCCTCAAGATTTCCTTTTTGAATTCTTTTTCGAAACGTCGTATATGTGGGTAGCCCCTGTTAAAGTTTCTGTAATCTTTTCTTCATCCTCTCTTCGTGGAGGGGATTTTCGCTCTTTCTTCATATTGGTATGGAAGTATAGAGTTGGAACGTTCTAATTGTCTATCTCTATTCCCTCTTGCTGCAGGAGGACGGGCTCTGCGCAAAATTGATAATGGTAGCTTTGTTCTTATTCTAGAATTCTTCCTTACTCTCAGGCATTCATCCTGATTAATGTGGGGCCTCTAGTGAAGGTTTAAGGCTATGCTCTCCTTGCAATGTTTCTATTGTTCACGGACACTTTTTGTGAAGTTAGAGTAAGCTAATAGACTACTGACAGAGTGATTGAGACGGCCAGGGTATTTTTCAAAGAAACAGGTTATAGAGATTATGCTAAAAAAGTAGTAATAACTGCGGCCGAGTGAGCAGCTGCCACTCATGCAGGAGGTCACGCCCATTTTTAGACCACGCCCCCTGAGATAAGGCCACGCCCACTGTAATCACTTGGGACACTGGCAGTGCTCAGGGTGGGGTACTGGGAAGGGCGGGGCCCATGTGGGAGCCATGCAAAGCCCAGTAGGAGGAGTTCACGGTGGGCTGATTACCTAGAGGAGAGGGGCGGCATGGTTGGGAAGTGAGCAGAGAGGCGTGGTGATGGGAGGCGGGGTCTCTCACTATCATTTTTATAGCAGTTCCTTCTCTGCACTAACTTCACTCTCTCCACCTTTGTGGCAAGGTTCCTGCCATGGACCTCATTTCTATTATCTTTGGATATTATTTCTCATACTACTTTTTATATCACTGTATCACTGTCATCCTGTTGCTTATAGATTTGCTCGAGTGAGCACCAGTAATGTCTCCATTGTGAGACTTGTTACTGTATTTGGGATATCAAATGAGCCATGAGTAACTTTCCCATCTCTGCCGTGCGGGCGAGATACTCTCAGTAGCTTCCCGGGCTCTCTGAGAGGGGCAGAAGAATCAAACCTGGGTTGGCTGCGTGCAAGGCAAACACACTACCTTGTTGTGCTATCGCTCCATAATTCCTGTATATCCTGTAAATAAGCGTGACCATTTTATGTCTGTCCATTTTCCTCTGACTCATTTCACTCATTGTGATACTCTCCATGTCCATCCATGTAAAAGCAAATTTCATCACTTCATTTTCCCAATGGCCATGTAGTATTTCATTGTGTAGATGTACCATAGTTTCTCTATTCTCTTATTGCTAGATTTTGTTTTAGCTCTAGTTCTCAATCGAATGCGAACCAGGGGAAGCCAAATACTACAAAGTGAAACTAGGTAGCATCATACTTTCTTTCTAAAGGTTTTATAAATCTAAAGTCATATCTGTATATCATTTCATCATGAATGAAAACCATCTCGCAAGCTGAAGGATTTCACCTGTAATTGATAGAGATTTAATATGTACATGTGGATTCATAACACTTGGTTTGAAAGATTTCACTTTAAGGATGGAAATAACTCTCTTTCTAAAAGAAAAGCAACAAGTCAAAAAATGAAATAGATAAGAGAAAAAATATTTTAGAGATTAGGCTAGGAATTTGTGTGGAAAGTCTTTACCTCCCAACAAAATTAGTTTAATAATAGAGGGGTTCAGAGTTAGTGAAACAATCTATCTCAATATTAGAACCATAGAAGACCTCTAGATCCCACAGCAAGATGACCAGTGAAAGGTTGCAGTGAGAAAGTCAGGAGAACATGCATTAGGGGCAATAAAACCAGATTGGAAATACTTTTGGCTTAAAAGAAAAGGAATTTGGCAGTGTTGGGAGAAAGGTAACTTGCCAACTTCATATACCAACTACTAAAGAAATGTTGTTAAATATTGCTTGCTGTGAAATAAACTTCTCAGTATAACTCTGTGCCAAGAATGTTCAATAAGACATGATACATGGGCAAAAATATTCATTTATTTAGTATAATAGATATACTAAAGGTGAAAAACACTGAAATGGAAAGCTCACAAAATTCTTACTCGTGAGTATTTTATGGCGGAAATAGCCACCAAAGGCGGTGTGTATGATTGTCCATGAGTGCATTTGTGTATGTGTTTTGTGTGTTCATGCCTGTGTATGGTTAATTCTCAGGAGAGTTATAGAATAGGTGGGAGGAGTTCATTTACCAGAATCTGAGGCTACAATTGGAAAACAAAAGTCAGAAATATTTCCCATCAATTTCCAATTAATTCCAGTAATGATTATTTTATATTTTTGTACAATAAACAGTATCATGGACTTCCTGTCACATATATGAGTAAACCTTTTAGACAGAATTTGGGGCAAAAGGCTAGGGGATGCATAATCAGTTGCTATGAATGGCAATACAGTGCTAGAAATAGTGATTGAGTTTATCTCATGGCCATTTATTCTATGCTGAGTAGGATGGAATAAGGGTAGAATTCTTGGGATGGTGGGGAGAATTAAAAGCTTCTAATAAAAAGGCAATTGAACCTAGTAGAGAGAGGGGGAAGTTAACTGCTCAGACACTACTGGTCTGTCAGAAGTCTTTATCTGAGAATTGAAGAAAGACCATCTTGTTGGTGACTTCTATAGAAGAGGAGAGATTGATTCTCTAAGTAGCAAAACAGAGAAAGAACAGTTTTACTGCCCTCATCCCTCCATTAGAACTTAAGGAACTTATGGTTATTGTGCACAAGTGAAAAGGCATTTATTTGGGTAATTACTAATTGAGAGACATGCCGAGGATGGTCCTAAAATGCTGTGGACAAGTTTAATCCACATCCTGAGGATTATCCTGGGATCTCACTAATATGGGTACAGCAAAATAAGGAAAACATGACTCAAATTGATGTGACAGAAGAGCTAACATTATGATACTGGCAGCATGACACATGAAAAGAACTACAGGGATCCTGACACAAGAAGACTCCTGCTTCTCTTGTTGCTAGAGAACATGGAGGGATTAGGTGACTCCAGTTCTCATGTGTAATCCAGTTCTTATTAAAGTAATTTTTCCCATCTAATGTAACTTTAATTTCCCCAGTATTTAAGGGAATGAGTTAACATATTACTTGCATATACTTGGATGGCGCCCACAAGTTACAAGTTATGTTCTTCTCCTCAAGTTCCTGGTCCCATCAAGTATAGATTCAGGACTCAGGACTTCCCAAGGAGACTCACTTGCACTCATGAACAGACCTTTCGTGGTATTCCTCTTCAGGCTCCAGGCTGGTCCTTTGCCTAACTTGTGTTAAGATATTTTTCTTAGGACTGGGGATGTGTCTCATAGGTAAAGCATATGCCTTGTGTGTGAGAGGTCCTGGGTTGTATCCTGAAAACAGCAGGAAAAGATATGTACTTTAACTGTAGTTTGATTGCCATAACAAAATTTTCAGTTTTAGGCATGCAATGTGACTTCCCATATCCATAACCAGAGTTCTAATATTCCCCCACCAGGTGTAATAAGACCTGTTTATTTTGTCTAGTAATGAATCTATGCCCTGAAAAAATTATCAGTGAAGTTGAACATTATGCATCAGATTTCCTTCAAAATAATAATGAGCAAGGTGGATATGGATAAAATAAGGTTGACTACTTATGATGGTCAAAGCTGATGATAAATGCATTTCAGTTGTTATACCACCATGGTATGCTAATTACATCATCATCATCACCATCATCATCATCATCATCATCATCATCATCATCATCATCATCATCATCATCCCATTGATTGTCGATGTTCTCGAGTGGTCTCAGTAACGTCTCCATTTGTCCTAGGCCTGAAATTTCAGGAACCTTTTTATTTATTTATTTATTTATTTATTTAATTTGTTAATCAACATGAGGGTACAGTTACATATTTACACATTTTCATGCCTGTGTTTCCCTCATACAATGTTCGAGAACCCATCCCTCCACCAGTGTCCATTCTCCACCACCAATGAACCCAGTGTCCCTCCCACCCTCCAATCCCATTCCCCCTCACCCCCACCCTGCCTCTGTGGCAGGGTATTCCATTTTGTTCTCTCTCTTCTTTTGGGTGTTGTGGTTTGCGATAGGGGTATTGAGTTACCTCTCTTTACTCATTCTTCCCAAAGGTGCCGCAATGGAGGCTCTTTCAGAGTCGGGGAATGAGACCCATCATTGTTACTGGTTTTGGCATATGAATATGCCATGGGGAATTTGTCAGGCTCTCCCATGCAGGCAGGAAACTCTCAGTAGTTTTTCAGGTTCTCCCAGAGGGAGAACTAGGCTATACGATGTTGGGAGCTTTTATAGTCTCTGGATATTGGCTGTTGATGGGATTATACAGCGCCCCTGGGGCAGTTTCTGGGTGTGACCACCTATCTACTGGAAAATGAGGGATCTAAGCGGAAGCTGTTCAGTCCCGATCTGAACAGGCTTAGAGATCTCAGCCCCAGGTCCCACACACCTGCGTTCCTTTGCTGGTTCCTTCATGCATGAGGCTTGTCTGAATGTCTGGAGAGGGGCCTTGAGCATGACTGTGGCTGGGTTCCGGAGGTCTTTGGCTGCTGTGGTTCTGCTCAGGGTGGGGAGGGAAACTTCACCCAACCCCTCTGAAGGGCCCCTGTGAAGACAGCCTGGCGCGGGTGCAAGAGACTCTGCATTGCTCTATTCCAGGAGCTTGATTTTATAGACTCTGGATGTTCAGATGAGCCTCACGCATGAAGGAACCAGCAGAGGAACCCCAGGTGTGTGGAACCTGGGACTGAGATCTCAAAGCCTGCTCAGATCGGGACTGAGCCTTTTCCATCCAGATCCCCCATTTTCCAGTAGCTAGGTGGTCACACCCAGAAACTGCTCCTGACGCCGTGCTAATTACATATATTTTTAAAATATTTTTGTAACAAAATAGAGAAAAGGGATGTTTTATGAGTTGATAATAGTGACATATATCCCTGTATAGTTTTTATGGATCAGGGAAATCAGGATTTTCAAATTTATGTGTCCAAAAGTAGCTATTACAGAGCATATTTAATACCAGAGGTAAACCAATGTAAAGCAATTTCTGAATATTGAAAGAAATGCTTTATGTAACATTTCTTTTATGTGACTCAGAAGATAGGAATGCCAGAAGGATCTCAGAATAATAACCACGAACTAACTCTCTAAAATCTGCCTCAAAAGCGGAAAATACCAACTTCAAGCATCTATTGAGACAGTATTTATAAATCATCTCTCCTAACAGTACATTTAAATGAAAAAAAGGTTAGTGATCTTTGTAGTTTTAAGTACTTAGGTGGCACAGAATCACTATGATAGCAGAATATAGCATAATAACTAATTGCAGTTTTTGAAATGTGTACTTACAAGTCACCTAGGGTAAACCTAAGGAATTTTAAGTACACACATTCAGTTCACAGTGCTAGAGTGCTTGTAAACAGGTGAAGTACCTGATTCAGTCTTCTTCAAATGCTGGCATTTGCTGACATGCTTGGGGTCTCACTTTGTCTTACTTGCCCCTAATACGGGAGGTGGTACCTCTCACAGTAAATTAGATGAAGTGAAAGTGTTTTAAGTTCAACACAAGACATTTGTAAAAATAGGCCCTTACTGCTCTGAAATACAAATGTTATTATTTTTATAGCATAAAATGCATTTATTAGAAAAAATGAACAAAAGTCAGTAATCACTTTCCACCATAGACAACTATAGAGTGAAGATAAATTTATGCCTTGTATATCAAAAGATATGACAAAATTAGAATAAATATTTTAACTTAAGTAAAAAACCCAAAGAAGCGAAAAAAGAACTGTTTTAAATATTAATAATATTTATCCTAGTTAGGTTAGTGAGGGGAGGGGAGAGAGAGACAGAAGACACAAGGTACCAATATTAGAAATAAATGGTTTTTAAAAAATTTTTGAATGAATTACCATTGAGATACAGTTACAGACAAACTTAAAAACTTTTGTGATTACATTTCAGTCATACAATTATCGAATGAGTACCCATCCTTCCACCAGTGCCATATATTATATTTTTAACATAAAAAAGAGAATCCCTGAAAGTGGTTTTGTGCCCACAGGGAGTTAAGATAGAAAATGTTACCATCATTAGTGTAATTTACTTGTCCAGTTGCCCAAAACAGCTATGTGTCTGAGTGTGTGTGTGTGCGTGCATGTGTGTGTGTTGTGTGTGTACATATCAAACCATACTTTTTGTTTTTTTTCTTTTTTTAAATCCTTTTCAAAATTTTATTTTATTAAAGCACTATGAATTACAAAGTTATTCATGGTTGAGTGTTTGACATACAATATTCCAATCCCACAACCAATTTCAACTTCCCTTTACCAGGGTTTCCAGATTCCCTCTCCTACTCTCCCCCTACCACCTCAGCCCAGTCAGCCATCTTGACAGGGATCTTTTAAAATTGTTTCTAATGTTTGGATCTATGGTTTCAGTGTTTTTGATTCTATAATTTTAGTATTTAGCTCTATCATTCCTTAACACCACCAGTGTAGCTGAATCTTCTTCACCCCTACACCTGTTCCTTCTCATATATCTGTTTTCCCCTTCCTCTTCATTCTATTTCTTTTTATTTAAAATTTATTTATTTTTGATTAGTGAATCACCGTGAGGGTACAGTTACAGATTTATACATTTTTGTGCTCATGTTTCCCCCATACAAAGCTTGAGGACTCACCCCATCACCAGTACCCATTCTCCACCACCGGTAAACCCAGCATCCCTCCTACCCTCACCAATCCCATCTCCCCCCACCCCACCCTGCCACTGTAGCAGGGCATTTCCTTTTGTTCTCTCTCTCTAATTACGTGTTGTGGTTCGCAATAGAGGTGTTGAGTGGCCACTGTGTTCAGTCTCTAGTCTACATTCAGCCCGCATCACCCTTCCCCCGCATGGCCTCTGACCGCATTATACTTGGTGATCCCATCTCTGAGTTGCCCTCTCCCCAGAATGTGAGGCCAGCTTCCAAGCCATGGAGTCAACCTCCTGGTACTTATTTCTACTATTCTTCTATTCTTGGGTGTTAGTCTCCTACTCTTTTATTCTATATTCCACAGATGAGTGCAATCTTTCTATGTATGTCTTTCTTTTTCTGACTCATTTCACTTAGCATGATACTTTCCATGCTGATCCACTTATATGCAAAATTCATGACGTCCTTTTTTTCTAACAGCTGCATAGTATTCCGTTGTATAGATGTGCCAAGGTTTCTTCAACCAGTCATCTGTTCTAGGGCACTCTGGTTTTTTCCATATTCTGGCTATTGTAAACAGTGCTGCAATGAACATATAAGTGTTTCCAAAAGGGGTTCGTCCCTTTTGGAAAACAATATGGAGAATTCTCAAAAAATTAGATATTGAGCTCCCATTTGACCCAGCAATACCACTGCTGGGAATATATTCCAGAGAAGCAAAAAAGTATAGTCAAAATGACATCTGCACTTATATGTTCATTGCAGCACTATTTCATTCTATTTCTTTCTTTCTCCTCCCTGAGATCAAGGGTGATCTAGTCATCCCCCCTAAGTCATTCCATTTCCTCATCTAGTTACTCTAAATACCATATATAATTGATATCATCTGTGTTTACCCTTTTTCTGGCTTACTTCATTTAACATAATCTCTCCCAGTTCCTTCCATCTAGCAGCAAGTTGTGTGATTTCTTCATTTGTTACAACTGCAACTGTGTAGCATTCCACTGTGTATGTATCTCATATCTTTATGATCCATTAACAACCCATCCTTTTTCTGGGAATAGCCCATCTACAGAATTAGAACATGTTTCTTACCTTAGATAAACTGGGAATATTTGGCTTATCCTTAGGGTATTTTAAACTATTATCAGTAGTTTTAGTCTCTTGTCTGTTGATGAATGGAGTAACAGACAAAATTCAGGAGGTATTTCTGCTCATTTTTTTCTCCTTACTCAATTACTTACATACACTGAAAGATAATGATATTTAAGTAAGGGCAGAAGCTTGAGCGAGATATAGGACAGGATAAGCTGAGAAATGGTGCTCTTCTTGTTAATTTTTTTCTGAGAACCACCTGTAATCCTTGCCCTTCCCTCAGTTTTATTCCAGTATCATTTTGGTAATTTACTCCACTTTGGGAATCGGTTGGGATGGGAAATATGCGACAAAAGTAGATAAAGGACCAAACATGATGATCTCTCAGTATCTGCATTGCAAACCATAATGCCCAAAAGTAGAGAGAGAGCATAGGGAATATTATCTGACATGGAGGAAGTGGGAGGGTGGGAAAGCTGGGGGTATAATGGGGATATTGGTGGTGGGGAATGTGCACTGTGGAGGGATGGGTGTTTGATCATTGTGTGATTGTAACAGGGACATGAAAGCTTGTAACTATATCTCACAGTGAATCAATAATATTTTAAAAAATTTACTTCACTTTGTCGAAGCTGAGTTTACTTGGGTTGTGAGAAAACCCCAGAGAGTACAGATTAATCAGTGTTCCACTGTTGACTAAGATTGTGCATTCAGAGTAGTTTATAATTTGGTATGGCAGAGGGTAGAATGTTTGTGAGTGTTGGAGCAATAAAAACTTTTAAGTAGAATGCAGTGGGAGAATTTGTACTTGGGGAGATCATTGGTGGAAATGTACTAGATAGATTAGATGAGTATAAGTGGGGACATAGAAGTCAAAGGAACCACCCTTTATGTCTAATCTTTGCTTTACCCAAATGTCGTCAAATATTTAATTTTATTTATTTATTTATTTATTTATTTTTTTTGCTTTTTGGGTCACACCCAGCGATGCTCAGGGGTTACTCCTGGCTTTGCACTCAGGAATTGCTCCTGGCAGTGCTTGGGGGACCATATGGGATGCCGGGGATCGAACCCGGGTCGGCCGCGTGCAAGGCAAACGCCCTACCCGCTGTGCTATCGCTCCGGCCCCTCGTCAAATATTTTAAAAAGTGAATTATAAAAAAGAGAACCCCAGGATTTCATACTAAAATTTCATTTTAGTAAATGAAATTATCATTGCTACCTACCTGTATTTCTTTGTAGCAATGTTACAGAAGAACCTTATATGAACACCTTCAAAACATCTGTAGCTTGAGGTCATTTAAAAATATTTTTGGCAGAGTGATAGCACAGCGGGTAGGGCATTTGCCTTGCAAGCGGCAGACCCGGGTTTGATTCCCAGCATCCCATATGGTCCCCTGAGCACGGCCAGGGGAAATCCCTGAGTTCAGAGCCAGGAATAACCCCTGTGCATTGCTGGGTGTGACCCAAAAAGCAAAAAAAAATGTTTGGCTACTTTTAACTGATGGATTAATTCCTCTATTATCTCTTTGTTGTTGTAATGAATGCTGGGGGCTGCATACTTGATTGTGTTGCTCAGACACTTTGTTAGGTTGTAATGCTCGCTGGTGTCACACACTTTAGTTGTGTTGCTTACACACACTTGGTTTTACAGTAGTAATTCAAGAATCATACTTGGAATGTGGTGTGATTCTGGAGATTGAACTCTAGACCTCACACTTACAAGGCAGGTATTCCTCACCAGGCTAACTTCAGGACCCCTACAACTGCTACTTTAAATCTGAAACTCAGGTTGGAGCAATAGTACAGCTGGAAGGGTGTTTGTCTTGCATGCGGCCGACCCGGGTTTGATTCCCAGCATCCCATGTGGTCCCCCGAGCACAGCCAGGAGTAATTTCTGAGTGCAAAGCCAGAAGTATCCCCTGTGCATCACTGGGTGTGACCCCCCCAAATTCTCCTTCTCTTTCTCCAGCTCTTAATTCTTCTGACCATATTTCTTCTTTCTTCATTTCTTGCCTGATCCTGAATTCAGTGTAACATAGAATTAAGTCTTAAGATTGAGCATTTCTCAATAATCAGGATTTTATAATTTTAATTAAAATGTCATTGTGGATTTTAATGGTGTAAAGCCCAGATCACTAGTATCAAACATCTAACATTGAATTACAAACATAGAAGGAGATCCAATATTACTAATGAGCTATTTTACTCTGCCAAGAAATAACTTGATATTAGAAAAAAATCTGTTGCATGACATCTGTCTGTAATGCTAGCCAAAGATTTGTATAATGGACAGTCACAATTGAAAATGACCTTTATTATGCTTGACTCATTTCTCTAATGTGTCCATTTTTCTACATCTTAATCCTGACAGTAAAAATAGACATGGAAATAAATTCAAATTGTGATTCAAATTTTAGAACTTCAGATTCACAGGTGTAATGGCTTTTTTCATATGATTGTGGGGGGAAATGAGTAAGAAATCTAGGAGGACTTAACAAAGTAAGGAGCATTGCTCAGAAAATCAGACACGAATACATCATGAGGACTGTCTTTACATTATGCACCAAAAATTTATGTTGAGTGACCTGCAGTTATAGAAGATAAAGATCTCTAAAGAACATGATGATTTTACTTACAGGTCTTAAAATATCTTTGAACACCTGTCTCTATTTTCAAAATGTTGAATCAGGTGTTGAATCATTTGGCTGTGGTTTAGGTGGGCTGTGTAGCTCACAGAATGAGTGCCTGACTCAGTGGAAGTCTGGGGATAGCCCTGGGTTTGCTACTTATTGTGTGTGCCATATCCAGAAGTCACTTAAGCCTCTGAACTTTACTTTCTGCAACTATAAGGGACTATAATAACTGCATAGCCTACCTTAGAGGATTGTTAAAATCAAATGTCATAATGAATGTGGTGGATATTCATGCTTATTATTGTTGTTAGAGAAATTCATTTTCCTTATTTCAGAAAACAATGCTACAATGGAAAGCCAGTATAATGGGTCATAATTTCCACTATATTTATAATATTTTAAGATTTATACTTGCATAATTTTGTCTTTTCAGTGTACCTTAATAAAGATTTTTAAAAGGTTTTTACTTACCCATAGCTTGATATTTCTGTGCATGAGTCAGTTTCCTTTCTACACAGAGAGTACATATACATATATACCAAATGACAAATACTAATTTTTTATAAATTTATTTATTGAGTCACTGTGAGAACAGTTACAAAGCTTTCGGGTTTAAGTCTCAGTCATACAATGATGAAACACCCGTCCCTTCACCAGTGAATATTTTCCACCACCAAAAACTCCAGTATACCCCCCAAGCCCCCCACCCTCCCCCTACCTGTGTGGTAATTGATTTCCATATTGCTCTCCACACTGTAATCTCTTTGATTACATTCAAACAAATATTTATTTTTTAAATCTATCCTACACCTGTCCTTGAATATTGTGGGTATTAGAGGTGACAATCTTTGCACTATGGAAAAATTAGTGTAAACCTCATGGTTGGCACTTTATATATAGTCTACATAGTCTACATATGTGAAGTTTACTTACCTATATCCATATTTGGTTGAGATATAAATGTGGAATCTGTGGATAGAAAAAAATCAGAATATGATTGGGCTTCTGCAGCTCAAAGTTCAAATCCATGTTTTTCAAAAGTCAACTCTGTATATATATGAGAGAGAAAGAGAGGGAGAGGGAGAGGGAGAGAGAGAACCTGGCTAGCTTCTACAGTGTTATGTAATTTGTAAAAGGGACTTTTTGATTTATTGGGAGATCCAGGTTGGACCAACATTGTATCTAATCAGGGTCAATTCAAGGCACAAAACCAAAAAACCCCTTGATTGGCTATAAGTATATCAATATCTTAGCTTATAAGATGTTGGCAAATTTGTGATCTTTTGCCCAATGCAATGTTATGTTGCTCTCTACTACTGTAATGATCAAATGAAGTCGCCAAATGAACTTGTGGGCATAGTTTCTTAGTGAGTTCTCTGAAAACATGTACAAATAGACAGCACTATCGCTATTAAGAAAATAGGAATTATTTACCTGATGGATCATTCATTTCCTCGAAGGAGTATCTCTTTTTTTGGGCAGAAAACTGTTATTTGTGTTTTTTTTAATTTATTTTATTCTTTAATTAGTGAGTCACCATAAGGGTACAGATACATATTCACACATTTTAGAGCTTGTTTTTCCCTCATACAATGTTCGCAAACACATCCCTTCACCAGTGCCCATTCTCCAACACCAATAAACCCAGTAAAAAAGATCTCTAACACATATTATGTCATTGTAATTCATGTTATTATGATAGCTATCCTCTTGCTCAGTCATTTTACCTAGTTTCCTAAGAGTAATTTGTCATTTCTATACTTGTGTAATTACTTTCTAGTTATTTTTCAGCTCTCTCCCCATCTACTGAGACTGTCTTAGACCTGGTCATGATCATATGGCATTTAAATGCTAACTAAAATGGTCTTTTTGCTATTATCAATTACCTAGACCCTTAGTAGTATTTTATTCATTTGAGGATCCCCTTGCTTAAAACACTTATGTTTTAACATGCTGCCCGGTCATATGTTTCTGGTTTTCTTTGTACATTCTTCTATCTCTGCTCCTTGGAAACATTTGTTTTCTGGGGCTTACTCCTGGTACCCATTTCTCATTGTATATTATCTCACTTGGCTACCTTAAATACTAATATGACTTTAGTTATTATCTCCAGATATACATAATAAGATACATATATCATTTCCTTTCTCTTTTCAACATGTAAATTCCTACTCCTAAATACTTTCTTGGATTCTCTAGATATATGGGATATGGCATCACAAGCTAACCATGTGCATTACAAAGCATGTTCTCTCAAACCTTTATAAACTGTGGGTCTAGAGAGACAGTATAGCATGTAAGGAACTTGCCTTGCATCTGGCCCAACATGGATTCAATCCCTAGCATCCCATATGATTATCAGTATCACCAGTTGTGCTCTTCCCACCTCCCCCCCCAAATCTTTATAAACTGTTTCTTGTTAACAATTCTGGAAGCCACCCAATTGACAAAGATAGAACTCTCTCCTCTCCTCTCCCCATTTTCTCCACATTATATCAAACACCAATTCCTTTTGTGTTTGCTAAACATTGCATAAATTTGAGGAAAAAGCAACTGACAGATACAAGGTGGCTAAAAAATGCACTCATAAGTGGTCCTGCAGCACCAACATGAATAATGAATAAAACAAAATTTAGCACAGCATCCTCTCATAGAGTATCACTGAGAAACTTCACAAGAGAATAAAGTAGTTGCCTTAGGTAGATTCTATGGTTAAGAACACATACTGTGGACGTGTTCTGAGATAAGGAATACTACTCTCATGTGAGAGAAAGGGAAAAACAGACTGAAAGAGAAAAGAGTCCATCAACTTTAGAAGACATAAAATAAATGTTAACCTAAGAAAAGAGAGTGCTGGACACAAATGTTCATACATAACTTAAGTTTTGTACTATCACTCACTGATATGCAAACAGATGAGGGTTTTATTGAGTCCTATACAGTGAGCCATTGCACATGAACAAGTTGGGACCAGCCATTACTGAGGTGATCCCCATCTAACAAGATTATAGTCTAATCTCCATCCAGACAGGCTCCCTGCCTGAGTTGGCATAGCACTGTCCCACATGACTGGTTCATGCCAGGTAATAAATGTGAAGGCTTATTTTATAGAACTCAGCTCTGTAGTTGAACTCACTGAGTTCTCCATTATGAGATCAGGCACAAAACAGTGATTGTTTTATTATCATTTTAATTATTATTCCTGTATTATTCAATGTAGTTTGGAAGTTCTTACAATAGAAATCAGCACAAAAAACAAATCAAAGGAAGAAGAAATTAAACTTACTATTTGTAGATGACATATAATATGCATAAAGGATCCTAAGAACTCTAAGAAACTTTTAGAAACAATAAACCAACACAGATAAAATATCAAGTAGAAAATCAACTCATACTGATTTCATTTCTACATGTAAATAATAAACTTTAAAAGAAAATGCTAAGGAGAGTTTTAAAATTGCATCTAAAACATCACTCACATGACAATCAAATAATGAAGGGTGTGAAACAGTCAAAAACATAAAAAATCACTATGAAAGAAATAGACACCAGGAAATGGAAAATTATTCCATTTTCATAGATTCAAACATGTAATATTGTTAAAATGGCCATCCCACTCAAAGCATTATACAGCTTTAATGCAATCCCCTATAAATTATACCGATTCTTTAAGGATTTAGGACAAATTACTAAAATTTGTACGGAATCATAAAAGTCCCCAAACAGCCAAAGGAATCCTGAGAAAAGAAGAAGGTAGGTATTTTTTCTCTGACTTTATATGGTAGAAACATAGTTATTAAAATAGTGAGACACTGAAATAGTAAAACATAGATTCTCAGACCAATGAAATAGAATTGAGAACCCAACACAGAGATAACACTTCAGGTATGTGGACAGTTAATCTTTTACAGAGTTTCTGGGCGGATGAAATGGAGCAAGGAGAGCCTTTCAAGAAATGGTATTGGGAAAACTGGATAGCTACTAGTCACGTGCCAAAAAAAGAAAATAAAAGAAACTGGATACTTACCTCACACCACATACAAAAATTAGTTCAAGGTTGATTAAAAACCTTGAGATTAGAAGACAATCTATAAAATTGACTGAGAAAAAACACTCCACGACATACACCTCAGAGGTGTCTTCAGGGATTTGATTTCATTGGAAAGATAAAAAACAAAACCAAATAATTGGGATGCATGATTTTTGCATGGAAAAAGAGATTTTTGATAAAATAAAAAGACATCCTACTGAATGAGAGAAAATGTACTCCATACGTGAGGACCAATATCCAAAGGATATAAAGTTCTCACAAAGTTCAAAAAAATATGAGATAAACAGCTTAGTTTAGTAGCTGGCACTGCAAATAGTCCCCCAGCACCATCAGGGCTCACTCTTGAGCACAGAATCAGGAGCTACTCCTCAGCACTGCAGGTTATTCCTTTTAAGGTTTATGCTTTACAGTGCAAGTAGAAATGAGACCAGGGTGAGAGTAGATGAGGGGAAAGAGAGAGGAAAAGAGTAAATCCTATTACACAGGTGGGGGCGGGAGGCTGGGGGGCGAGGGGGGTGGGGGGAAGGTTTACTGTGGCTCTTGGTGGTGGAATATATGCACTGGTGAAGGGATGGGTGTTCGAGCATTATGTAACTGAGACTTAAGCCTGAAAGCTTTGTAACTTTCAACATGGTGATTCAATAAAAAATAAATTTAAAAAGACAGAAAAATAAAAAAATGTAACATAGCGACAACTATCATAACATATAAATGATTTATATCCTATAATATACAAATTTAATCATAATTCCCATTTTACATATTTTTACATTGTAAAATAAAGAGGACTGAGATAATATTTAATCAAGGATGGAAACTCTATTTTTTTTGCTTTTTTAAATTTTATTGAATCACTGTGAGATAGTTACAAGCTTTCATGTTTGTGTTACAATCACACAATGATCAAACACCCATCCCTTCACCATTGCACATTCCCCACCACCAATATCCCGGTATACCCCTCCTCTCCCACCATCCCCCTGCCTTCATGGCAGAAAATATTTTTCATATTCTTTCTCTGCTTTTGGGCATTATGGCTTGTAACACAGATACTGAGAGGTCATCATGTTTGGTCCATTATCTACTTTCGGCACACATCTCCCATCCCGACTGATTCCTCCAGCCATCATTTTCTTAGTGATCCCTTCTCTAGTCTATCTTCCTTCTCCCCTCCACTCACGAAGCAGTCTTCCAGCTATGGAGGAATCCCCCTGGCCCTTGTATCTACAGTCCTTGGGTGTCAGCCTCATGTGATGTTATTCTATACTCCACAAATGAGTGCAGTCCTTCTATGTCTGTCCCTCTCAAAAAGCATATTTTCTCATAGAAAATAACTACTGCTGAGTGGCACGACCCATTCTTATCAGTATGAGTTTTCTCCCTAAAGGGCTGGGTAGGATGGATCACAGAGACTGTTTCCTGAATAAATTCTGATCTCCACATTAGATGAGGCAGAGATACTCGCATTGACCTTGCATCTACCGTCCCATGATAGATATTTTGGATATCTATGATATTTTGGATACCTTAAAACTCTTTCATGATATTTTGGATACCTTAAAACTCTTAGAAACAGATCCATGAAAAAAATACGCATAGCATGTTGTCATATGCTTGGATATCAACTCCTTAGTTGCACCTGAAACTGGAATGTCTCTTCTTGGTGAAGGAGGAGGCATTGTTGTTGGAATCTGGTACTCACCAACACGACAGGAAGTGTTGAGCAGAAATCTTTCTGTCTCTGTTTTACACCATCATGCAATTCCTTATGTCTGGTAGGAGCCTGGAATCTGGAATGTCCCTGTCTGTCCAAACGGTTAGAGATGGAAACACTTACAAGCCCAGGAGAACATCAGGGACTGGATGAGAAAAGAGCGAGGTATGACACATGTGGAGAAAGGCCAGATGGAAAGCACATGGGAAATGTTGCAGAAGAACATGCCACTAATGAAACATTCACCACTTACTTTTTTTATTTTAATTTATTCTTTTATTGAATCACCATGTGAAAAGTTACAAAGCTTTAAGGTTTAAGTCTCAGTTATACAATGCTCAAACACCCATCCATTCACCAGTGCACATATTCCACCACCAAGAATCACAATATACCTCCCCCACCGCCCCCTCCCCAGCACCCTACCCTGCCTGTGTAACTGAAAAATTTCACTTTGCTTTGATTACATTCTATATTTCAACAAAAAAAAACTCACTATTATTGTTTGGCGTTTCTCCCGCCAAGGACGGACCTGGTGAAAAGGAAGCATTTCATAATTTGTTTTCAATTGCAGAGAATGAAGATTATGAGGTGGAGCGGTGGCACTAATGGGTGCACGGTTTTGGATTTCTGTATTTTAGTATTTAGTAACTAAATCCAGAGAAATTTCTGCCAGAAATTGCATAATTGCAAGGTCGTACCTCTCTGCTACTTTATATTGCACATATGAGTGTAATCTTTCTATGTCTGTCTCTTTCTTTCTGACTCATTTCACTCAACATGATACTTTCCATGCTTATCCACTTATATGCAAATTTCATGACTTCTTCTTTTCTGACAGCTGCATAGTATTCAATTGTGTAGATGTACCAGAGTTTCTTTAACCAATCATCTGTTTGGGGGCACTCTGTTTTTTTCCAGATTGTGGCTATTGTAAACATTGCTGCAATGAACATAGAAATGCAGATGTCATTTCTACTATACCTTTTTGCCACTCCTGGATATATTCCCAGGAGTGGTATTGCTCGGTCAAGTGGAAGCTCAATTTCAAATTTTTTGAGAATCCTCCATATTGTTTTCCAAAAGGGCTAAACCAGTCGGCATTCCCACCAGCAGTGAAGGAGAGTCCCTTTCTCCCCACATCCATGCCAACACCGGTTGCTGTTGTTTTTGGGGATGTGGGCCAGTCTCTGTGGTGTGAGATGATATCTCATTGTTGTTTTGATCTGCATCTCCCTGAGGATTAGTGCTGTTGAGCATTTTCTCATGTGACTCTCAGCTATTCAGATTTCTTCTTTGGGAAAGTTTCTGTTCATTTCATCACCCCATTTATTGATCAGGTTGGCAGTTTTCTTCTTGTGGAGTTCAACCAGTGCCTTGTATATCCTTGATATCAACCTTTTCTCGCATGGGTACTGTGTAAATATCTTTTATCATTCTTTAGATTGTCTTTGCATTTTGGTCATTGTTTCTTTTGATGTGCAGAAGATTCTTAGTTTTAGATAGTCCTATTTATTTATCTCTGTTTTCACTTGCTTGGCCAGTGGCATGTCATCTTTGAAGATACCATTGGCTTCAATGTCGTGGAGGGTTTTGCTGGCCTTGTCTTAATATACCTTAGGGATTCTGGTCTGATGTTGAGGTCTTTAATCCATTTTGATCTGACTTTTGTACATGGTGATAGGTGGAGATCTGAGCCCATTCTTTTGCATGTAGCTGTCCAGTTTTTCAAACTCAATTTGTTAAAATTGCTTTCCTTGCTCCACTTCACATTTCTTGCTTCATTATCAAAGTTTAGAAGATCATATATTTGGGGGAGGGTGTCAGAATATTCAACCCTTTTCCATTGGTCTGTGTCTCTGCCTTTTTTCCATTTCCATGTTGCTTTAATTACTACCGCTTTTTAATAGAGTTTGAAGTAGGGGAGGTTGATTCCTCCCATTTTCTTTTTCCCAAGAATTGCTTTAGCTATTCATGGGGGCTTATTGTTCCATATGAATTTCAGGATGGCTTGCTCCATTTCTTTGAAGAATGTCAAGGGTATCTTTATAGGGATCACATTGAATTTGTTCAGTGCTTTGGGGAGTATTGCCATTTTGACAATATTAATTCTTCCAATCCATGAGCAGGGGATGTCTTTCCATTTCCTCGTGTCCTCTTTTATTTTCTGAAGTAGCATTTTGTAAGTTTTCATTATACAAGTTCTTTACCACCTTAGATAAGCTGATTCGGAGGTACTTGATTGCTTGAGGCACAATTGTGGATGAGATTCCTTTTATCATATTGCTTTCTTCTCTCTCATTATTTGCCTATAGGAAAGCCATGGACTTTTGGGTATTGATTTTATAGCCTGCAACTTTACTATATGAGTCTATTGTTTCTAGGAGTTTCTTGGTAGAGGTTTTAGGGTTCTCTAAGTATAGTATCATATCATCTGCGAATAGTGAGAGCTTGATTTCTTCCTTTCCTACCTGAATGCCATTAATATCTTTTTCTTGCCTAATTGCTATTTCAAGTACTTCCAGTACTATATTGAACAGAAGTGGAGAGAGTGGGTATCCTTGTCTCATCCCTGTTCTTAGAGGGAAGTTTCTTAGTTCTTCCCCATTGAGGATGAGGTTGCCGTAGGCTTGTGATAAACGGCTTTGACTATATTGAGGAAAGTCCCTTCTATACCCATTTTGGTGAGAGTTTTCATCATAAACGGGTGCTGGGTCTTCTGAAATGCTTTCTCTGCATCTATTGATATGATTATATGAATTTTATCTTTTCTTTTGTTGATATGATGGATTATGTTGATTGATTTCTGAATGTTAAACCATCCTTGCATATCCGGGATGAATCCTACTTGGTTGTGGTGTATGATCTCTTTGATGAGTTGTTGAATTCTATTTGCTAATATTTTGTGAGAATCTTCGCATCTGTGTTAATCAAAGATATTGGCTGTAGTTTCCTTTTTTTGTGGTATTTTGGTTTGCTTTTGGTATTAGGGATATATGAGCCTCATAGAAACTATTTGGGAGGGTTTCTGTTTCTTCAATTTCCTCGAAAAGCTTGAGAAGAACTGGAAATAGGTCCTCTTTAAATGTTTGGAAGTATTCGCTAGTGAATCCATCTGGACCCGGGCTTTTGTTTTTGGGAAGACTTTTGATTACCTTTTCAATTTCCTTAATATTAGCAGGATTATTCAGGTACTCCAGGTCTTCTTGTTTCAGCCTTGGGAGATTATAGGAATCCAGGAATTTATCCATTTATTCTAGGTTCTCTTGTTTCGTGATATACAGATTTTCAAAGTAGTCTTTGATGATCTTTTGAATTACTTTGGTTTCTGTTGTGATGTCCCCCTTTTCATTATGATTCTGTTTATAAGGGTTCTCTCACTATTTCTTTGTGAGTCTTGCTTGTGGTTTATCAATGTTGTTTATTTTCTTGAAGAACCAGCTCTTGGTTTCATTGCTCTTTTGGATTGTCTTTTGGGTTTCCATGTCGTTAATTTCTGCTCTAATTTTTATTATCTCTTTCTTTCTGCCTCATTTGGGCTCTTTTTGTTCCTTTTTTAAGGTCTTAGGCTGTGAAGTCAAGTTATTTATGTGGGCCCTTTCTTCCTTCCTGAAATATGCTTGCAGAGCTATAAATTTCCCCTTAATATGGCTTTAGCTGCGTCCCACAGGTTCTGGTAGCTGGTTTCTTCATTCTCATTTGTTTCCAGGTACCTTCTGATTTCTTCCTTGATTTCCTTCCTGACTCACTCATTGTTCAACATCGAGTTGTTTAGTTTTCAGGTATTTGATTTGTTTTTCTGCATCTGTCCATGATTAACTACTATCTTCAGTGAATCATGGTCTGAAAATATAGCTGGTGCAATGTCTATCTTGTTGATTCTGTTGAGGTATGTTGTGTTGCCCAGCGCATGGTCTATTCTGGAAAATGTTCCATGTGCACTGGCAAAGAATGTGCATTCCTTTTTTGGGGATATAAAGCCCTGTGTTGATCTATTAGCCATCTCTCTTCTATTTCTTTCTTCAAAGCCTGTATTTCCTTGGTGAGTTTTAATATTCTTGTTCTATCCAAAGGTGATAGGGCAGTGTTGAAGTCTTCAACTACTATTGTGTTTCTAGTAATGTCCTTCTTAAGGTCTGTTAGCAGCTGTTGTAGGTATTTAGCTGGTCCCTCATTGGGTCTGTACACGTTAAGGAGTGTGATTTATTTCTGCTGTACATATCCCTTGATTAATAAAAAATGGCCTTCACTATCCCTTCAAATCTTTTTCAACCCGAAGTCTATGTTGTCTGATACTAGTAAGGCCACCCCAGCTTTTTTGAGGGAGTTGTTTGCTTGCAGTATTGTTTTCCATCCTTTGACTTTGAGTCTGTGTTTGTTCTGGCTATTCAGATGTGTTTCTTGCAGGTAGCAAAATGTTGGTTTCAGTCTCTGAATACATTTTGCTACTTTGTGTCTCTTAATTGGAGAATTAAGACCATTGACATTGAGAGAGATTATTGTCATGGGTTTTGTGCCATCTTTCTGTAAGGATTTGTTGTGCTTGTAGGGTTTTTTCTAGTCTTACAGTAGCCCCTTTACTCCTTCTTTTAGGTTTGGTTTAGAGTCTATGAAGTTCCTGAGCTGTTGTTTATCCGCAAAATAGTGCATCATTCCTTCGAGTTTGAATGAGAGTTTGGCCGGATAAAGTATTCTTGGTGAAGCGTTCATTTCATTGATTTTTTTTACCATATCTCACCACTGCCTTCAGGCTTGGAGGGTTTCCTCCGATAGGTCCGCTGTGAATCTAAGGAGTGCTCTTTGAATGTGATCTCCTTCTTTAACCTTGCTTCTTGCAGTATTGTGTCTCTATCCGTTATGTCCATCATCTCAACTATGATATGTCTTGGAGTTTTTCTGTTAGGGTCTCTTTTAGCTGGCACCCTTCAGGTATCTTGAATCTGGATGCCTGCATTCTCCAGCTCTGGGAACTTTTCAGCAATGATTTTTTTGACTGTGGCTTTTTCATTGGGGTTGGTTCCCTGTCCTTCTGGTACTCTGATGACTCTAATGTTGTTCCTCTTGAAATCATCCCCTAGGACTCTGATTCTCCCTAGAGCTATTTTGAGGTCTCTCCCCATTGTTTGTTGTTGCCTGTAGGCTTCCTGCAGCTCATCGAGCTCACTGATTCTGTCTTCCAAGGTATCTATTCTATTGTTGATGGTACCCACTGAGTTTTTTAATTCATCTACTGAATCCTTTATTTGTGATATTTCCTTTTGTAGCTTTTTTATTTCTGTTCTCATTTCTGCCCGTAATTTCTCGGCTGTCTTTTGAATCATTTTGTTAGGTCCTCCTTTAACTTGTTAATCTTTCCATTGAGTTCATTGAACATCTTCACTATTTCATCAGTGAATTCTTTATCGGAGAGCTCAAGTTTGTAGAAAATGTCTATTGAGGCATCTGGACTCCTTTCATCGTCCTCTCCTTGTGGCGGGGATTTGAGCTGTTTCTTCATATTGTTGTGGGAAAAGGGACCTTCAAGTTCACTATCACTGTTCCCTCTGGTTTCAAAAAAGGATTCTGAATGGGCTTGGTCAGTGGTGGTCAACTTCTTTTTTTTTTTTCAGACAGTTTTTATTTATTTATTTATTTATTTATTTTTTTAAATTTATTTTATTGAATCACCAAGTGGAAAGTTACAAAGTTCTCAGGCTTATATCTCAGTTACACAATCCTCAAGCACCCATCCCTTAACCAGTGCCCATATTCCACCACCAATAAAAACAAAAACAAAAGCAAAAACAAAACAGACAAACAGACAAAAGAAAAAAAAAACAGTATACATCCCACCCCTCAACCCCCAACCCACCCCGTAGGTGAGTGATAATTTCACTTCCTTTTCTCTTTACCTTGATTACATTTCAGATTTCACCACATAACTCACTATTGCTGTTAGAGTTTCAAAACAGACTCACTATTTTTTGTTGGAATTTATCGCCTAAGAATACAGCTCTATTAACAGGGAAATATTTGATAATAAGTTTTCCATTGATGAGAATGAAGAGATAAAATGTCGCGCGGCCGCCGTAGCGGCCGCGCGGTTTACAATTTCTGTATTATAGTAATTAAGTCCTCGAAGATTTAAGTTTCAAAATGAATCATTTTTCCTGGAACAGCAGTAGCCAAAGTTAGTTCATAGTCTCCATACATGGCTGCAAGCACTTGCTGGAACCCCAATTCCTAAAGCTGTCTCTGGTTCCCGCTTGTTCCACATCCACCGGCTCTGCAGGGGCATGGGCGCCGGGGCCGAAAACCCGGCCGGCCGGAGCCGAGCACGGGCCCCGACTGGGGCTGGCCCTGTATCCCGCGGCTGTTTCAAGTTCAAAGCACACATTTTTTTTTTTCCGCGCCAAAGTTCATACCTTCTCAACGGACCCGCAAAATGTCGGACACCACGCCTTCTCCCGGAGGGGAGAGAGAGTGGTGGTCAACTTCTTCTGTAGCCACTCAAGAACATGTCCCTCTCTGATGTTCCTCTATTTTTTACGTGAGGCTTCAAGTGATGCTTTTTGAGTATGGGCTCCTTTAGCTTTGGCTTGAAGAGCTGCTTAAATTCATTGGTACTTTTGAAAATTGGAATTAGCATTGAAACCTATTGGTGAACTGTTTTTGGGACAGGTAAGATAATACTCGGGGACATAGGTGATGAACACTGAGATGTACCGAATAATTGCTTGGTATTTTGTAAATATGTGTGGCCGCCTGAGCAGCTGCCAGTTCAGGAGCAGGCCACGCCCACTTTTGTTGAGGACCCGCCACTTTTGTCTAGGACACGCCCACTACCGCAATGTGGCATGGTGACCGCGGAGAGGGAGCAAACCGGTGTGGGAACTCGGAGGGTGGCGAGGGGCTAGATGGGCGGTGCTCAAGCAGGGTAGGAGTCAGGGTCTGAGAGGAGACAGCATGCGGGGGTGGGTGGGTGGGAGGGTTCAGGCACAGAGGAGATATCGCCCATTCGGTCCACTAACCTGCAAGAGGAAGCCGAAACTCTTTTTTAGACTACAGAGTCTTGATTCTACCTTGAGAAAAGCACTAAATTTAAAATAGTACTGAATCACCGTGAGATACAGTTACAGAGCTTTCATGTTTGAGTTTCACTCATAGAATGATTGAACACCCATCCCTCCACCAGTGTACATTTTTCATCACCGATGTCCCCAGTGTCCCTCCCCCCTACCCCAGCCACCCCCCTGCTTCTATGGAAATTTTCCTCTTACTCTCTCTCTACTTTGGGGCATTATGGTTTGCAATACAGATACTGAGAAGCCATCATGTTTTGTCCTTTATCTACTTTCAGCACACATCTCCCATCCCGAGCGATCCCTTCATCCATCATTGACTTAGTGATCCCTTCTCTATCCCAGCTGCCTTCTCCCCCAGATCATGAGACAGGGAAAAGCACTAAGTTTAAATGAATATCCTACACAGTCAAATATTTCCCCCAAAGACAAGACAGGAAGTCCTCCAAAGTCTCTGCTTTAAACCTGCTGTCTGATTCTTACTGTTTCTCTGACTGTTGTGTCACAATCCCCCTACTATTTGGAGCACAGCTATAGTCCTAGAACTATCAGGACAACAGATTATGTATGTAAAATAGACTTATTGTTGACAAAATATGTAAACTTTCAAATTAAAAACTGGGTCTATGAATCTAGTTAGAAGTGACATTTCTTGGCTTTCTTATGATCATGGGACCCTTATCTGCTGTATCTAGCAACAGATTGGAGTCACTTTGTAAAGCTGAACATTAGCAGGGAATTGCAGTATTTGTCTTTTTAAATTGAATTGCCATGAGATACACAGTTGCAAAGTTGCTCCAAGGATTTCAGTCTTAAAATATTCCAACACATCCCTCCACCAGTGTTCTTTTCCCACCAACAATGTCTCCAGTTTCCTGCCACCGCAGCTTCTCTCTATGGCATGCACTTTTCTTTCTCTCTCTCTCCCTCTCCTTTTGGGCATATTATTTGCCTTTGTATGCTGTTTCTTTCTTCCCCTCAAAATTATTTTCAAATTTTCCAGGTGTTACTGCTCATATGTTTCTTGAGAAAGGCCAGTAAGTGATATGAAAATGTTCTGATTGTGACATCAGAAGAAAAATTTGGGATTCAGATGAAAACTTAGAAGTCTTAAGGTATTTTACAGTTGTGAAAAAATTCTAAGTAATAATTAGAATAATAATAATTATTATTATAAATAATTCCAGGATATAAGACAGGCAATTTGTAGAGTGGGAGAAATATATGATGGGAAGGTGCTGGCTAATCCATGACTTGGTATTTGCTTATATTTCTATGTTTCTAATTGATGCCTTTAATTTTGGGGTCTACTTGGACTGGAGCGATAGCACAGCGGGTAGGGTGTTTGCCTTGCATGCGGCTGACCCGGGTTCAATTCCTCCATCCCTCTTAAAGAGCCTGGAAAGCTACTGAGAGTATTCCGCCCACATGGCAGAGCCTGGCCAGCTTCCTGTGGCATATTCGATATGCCAAAAACAGTAACAAGTATCACAATGGAGACGTTACTGGTACCCGCTAGAGCAAATTGATGAACAGAGGGATGACAGTGCTAAGTGCTAATTTGGGATAACACTTTGGGTTATGCTTTATGTATATATTTGTAAATGTATGTATGATGCTCTTCTCATATTTTTTGGAGCATAAATTATTATGTTGTGTTCAATAGCTGTGTTTTTAGAGTATGTTTTTGCTTATATTCAGTAGTCTTGTATTTCCTCCCTGGAAATGCAGCTCCATTTTTTCGGTGCTTGCTGCCAATATTTACATTCACATATCTTATAAAGTAATTTTATCTAGAGTATAAATAGTCCTTATAACTAAATAAAAAGACAAATAACTAGATTGAAATTCACAAAAGCTATGGTTATAATTGCCCCAAAGATAGCAAATGGCTAACAAACACATGAAATGTTCAACTTTATTAATCATCATGGAAGAGAAACTCAAATTCACAATGGTACACTACTTCACACCTATTTAGAAAGTTATAACCAACTCATACAAAAAAATTTGTAAAAATATGAAGGGATTCTGGCCAGCCCCAGCCGGGGCCGGTGCTCGGCTCCGGCCAGCCGGGTTTTCGGCCCGGGTGCCCATGCCTCTGCAGAGCCGGTGGATGTGGAACGAGCGGGAACCAGAGGCAGCTTTAGGAATTGGGGTTCCAGCAAGTGCTTGCACCCGTGCATGGAGACTGTGAACTAAGCTTTTGCCCCACGCCAGCTAACGGAGGAAATAACCTTCCTTCTTGGTCTCTCTCCCCTCCGGGAGAAGGCGTGGTGTCCAACATTTTGTGGGTCCGTTGAGAAGGTATGAACTTTTGGCACGAGAAAAAGAAAATGTGTGCTTTGAACTTGAAACAGCCGCGGGATACAGGGCCAGCCCCAGCCGGGGCCGGTGGCTCGGCTCCGGCCGGCCGGGTTTTCGGCCTGGGTGCCCATGCCTCTGCAGAGCCGGTGGATGTGGAACGAGCGGGAACCAGAGACAGCTTTAGGAATTGGGGTTCCAGCAAGTGCTTGCACCCATGTATGGAGACTGTGAACTAAGCTTTTGCTACATGCTGTTCCAGGAAAGGAAATGATTCATTTTCCAACTTAAATCTCCGCGGACTTAATTACTATAAAACAGAAATTGTAAACCGCGCGGCCGCGGTACATTTTATCTCTTCATTCTCATCAGTGGAAAACTTATTATCAAATATTTCCCTGTTAATAGAGCTGTATTCTTAGGGGATAAATTCCAACAAAAATAGTGAGTCTGTTTTGAAACTCTAACAACAATAGTGAGTTATGTGTTGAAATCTGGAATGTAATCAAGGTAAAGAGAAAAGGAAGTGAAATTATCACTCACGTACGGGGTGGGTTGTGGGGTGAGGGGTGGGATGCATACTGTTTTTTGTTTGTTTGTTTTTGTTTGTTTGTTTTGTTTTTGCTTTTGTTTCTGTTTTTATTGGTGGTGGAATATGGGCACTGGTGAAGGGATGGGTGTTTGAGCATTGTGTAACTGAGACATAAGCCTGAGAACTTTGTAACTTTCCACTTGGTGATTCAATAAAATAAATTAAAAAAAATATGAAGGGATTCTGGCAAGAATGTAAGATAATACAGTTTCTGTGAAAAACAGGCTGTCAGTTGCTTAAATAGTTAAATGTTGCCTTACAATATGACTCAGTAAATACATTTCTGGGCATATTCCTAAAACAACTGAAACCAGAAACTCAAACAGATTTTTTTTTGTTTCTGAAACACAACCAGCAACATTCAAGGCTTATTCCTAGCTTTGTACACAGGAATAACTCCTGGAATATTTGGGGTACTGTATGTGATGTCAGGGATGAACCCAGGCCTATTGATTGTAAGGCAATCTCCTTACCCAATGCATTATCTTTCTAGTTATCAAAAATATATTTTATTCCTTAATTAAATCATCATGAAATACAGAGTTAAAGTTGCTAATGATTATGTTTCAAATGTTTCAGTCATACAATATTCCAACATCCATCCCTCCACCAGTGTACATCTCGCACCACCAATGTCCCCAGTTTCCCTCCCGCTAACCCTCCCTTCCTCAAGCCTGCCTCTATGTCAGACACTTTTCTTCTATATATTTCTCTATCTTTCTCTCTCTTTCTGGCTATTATGGTTTGTAATACAGGCACTGAAAGGTTATTATGTATATCCCTTTACTTACTTTCAGCACACAATTCTTCTCCAGAGTGATCATTTCCAACTATCATTGTTATAGTGGTCCCTCATCTATCAGAACTGCCCTTCCATCCCCCACATGTGGCGAGCTTTCAACCGTGGACCAATCCTCCCGGACCTTGTTTCTATTGTCCTTGGGCATTAGTATCATACTAACATATGTGTGTGTATATATATATATATATACACACACATATATATATGTGCTTTATGGGTCACACACAGCAATGCTCAGGAGTTACTCCTGGCTCTACCCTCAGGAATTACTCCTGGTGGTGCTTTAGGACCATATGAGATGCTGGGCATTGAATTCCAGACGGTTACATGGAAGGCATATGCCTTACCCACTGTACTATTTTGCCAGCCCCTCAAAAGTATATTTTATACTTATATTTATAGCCTCATTGCGCATAGATACTAAAATGCAAAAAGAACCCAATTGTTGATCACATGATGAATGGACAAAATAATGCAGTATGCTCATACTCTGGAATATTATTTTACGATAAAAATGAATAGAATATTACTGCTTCTACACCACAGACAAATACTTAAACCTCTGAACCTTGCTTCATGTCACCTCCAGACCTGCTCTTCCTTCTCCCCACCATTTATTTCCATCTCTGGCATTTTCATTTCTATAACCTAAGGCAAGGGTTTGTCTAATTTTGACACCTTCTATTCCCTTGTCATGTTATTTTTTAAATTTTTTTTATAAAAAATTCATGATGTATAAAGTAGGTGATTATTTAGTCATATAATACTTCAACACCAATCCTTCTCCCAGTTTCAACTTCCCTCAATCAGTTTTCCTTTATTCCCTCAACAGTTGAACCCCACTCCACCCATTCCTGCCAACTTGACAGGCACATTCCAAAGTTTTAGTGGTTGCTGTTTGGATCTCATGTTTTCAGTGTTGAGTTTTGTTGTGGATATATGGATATAACCCTCACTCACATTACCAGTGTAACTGAAGTACTGATGCTTGTTCACCCATTACTTCTTATTATTTGCTTCCACCTTTAATTTCTTTCCTTCTGAGTCCACCTCCTCTCTAAATGCTGGGGTCAGGGTGATCTAGTCATCCCCCTTTTACTGCAATACATTTTTTCACCCAGTATTCTATATTCCACAGATAAGTGAGATCATCCTGTGTTTGTCTCTTCTGACTTACTTCACTCAACATGATATCCTCCAGTTCCAACCGCATTGCACCAATTTGCATGATTTCATCATTTCTTAAAGCTGCATAGTATTCCATTGTATATACACACTATATCTTCATAAATCCATTCACCTGTCATTGGACACTTGGGTTGATTATTAGCTATTGTGCTGAGTACAGCAATTGATAATAGTGTGCCTATGTACTTTTGATAGAATGCTTTTATGTCCTGGAGGAAAATGCTCAAAAGTGGAATGGCTGGTTAATATGGAAGTGCAGTTCTAAGTTTACTGAGAACTCTGTGCTGTTTTCCACTGTATGGAGTACCAGACAACATATGCCACATATTAGTTAGAACATCCACTATAATCCTTTTACTTCTGACTTACTTCATTTAATATGAGATCTTCCAGATCCCTACAAGTTGAAATGGATTGCATAATTTCATTATATTTTGTTGCTGCATAGTATTACATTGTGTATGTATACCACAAATTTACTCTCAGGTCATCTGTCATTGAGCACATAGGTTATTTCCAAATCTTGGTTATTGTATTAAACACTGCCATGAACATATTATGCACGTATCTTTTCAAATGAAGAGTTCTGTGTCTTGGGAGCTAATACAAAGAACCAAAAATGAATAGAGTTCTATAACATAAGTGAATCTTAAAATTTTTATGAGAATTCATGAGACCATGATTTCATTTTTCTTTCTTTTTTAATTAATTAAATCACCATGACAAAGTAAAGAGAAAATAAAGTGAAATTTATCAGCTACACAGGCAGGGTGTGGGGCTGGGGGTCTGGGGGGGAGGTTTACCGTGGTTCTTGGTGGTGGAATATATGCACTGGTGAAGGGATGGGTGTTCAAGCATTATGTAACTGAGACTTAAGCCTGAAAGCTTTGTAACTTTCCACATGGTGATTTAATAAAAAAATAATAAATTAAATCACCATGAGACACACAATTACAAAGTTTTTCATGATGGGGTTTTGGTCATACAATGTTCCAGAACCTTCCCCTTCATCAGTGTACATTTCTTACCACCACCAATGTCCCCAGTTAACCTCCTTCCACTCCTCACCCACAGTATGCCCCTATGGCAGGCACTTTTCTACTTTTCTTCTCCCTTCCTTTCATTCTCTCTCTCTGTCTCTCTTTCTCTCGCTGTCTTTTTGGGCATTATGGTTTGTGGTGCAGGTATTCAGAGGTTATCCTGTATATCCATTTACCTACTTTCAGCACTTGGCCAGAGTGATCATTTCCAACTATCATTATCATAGTGGTTCCTTCTCTACCCTAACTGCCCTTTACCCTGAAATTTGTGGAAAATTTCCAGTTGTGAGTCATTTCTCCTGTTCCTGGGTAATAGAGCCATACTATGGAGTGGTGTTTTTTTTTTTTTGCACTCTTTGGTCACACTAGGAAATGTCTAGAGGAATTACTCCTGGTGGTGGTCTGGAGACCATTTTGGATGTCGTGGATCAAACTTGTGTTGGCCACAGGCAAGACAAATTACCTACCCACTGTACTCTCACTCTGGCCAGTCTTATACTATTTTTTATATTCCACAAATGAGTGAACTCATTCTATGTCTGTTCCTTTCCTTATGACTTGTGACTTATTACACTCAGCATGATACTCTCCATGTTCATCTATTTATAAACAAATTTCATGACCTCATTTTTGTTAACACCTGCGTAGTATTCCATTATGTAGATGTACCATAGTTTCTTCATTTAGTCATCTGTTCTCAAGCACCCTGATTGTTGACAGATTTTGGCTATTCCGAGTAGTGCTGCAATGAGCATAGAAGTGCAGATTGTGCTTTTGCTGTGTTTTTGAACTCCCAGGGCATATTATCAGGAGTGGTATTGTGATGTCATGATTTCTAAACTTAACCTAGTCCCACATTGCTGGGTGTGATCCCTGGTGACCACAATTGCAAACTCTGGTGCATTTCAACAAAATATGTGACAACTCACTGCAATATAAGAAACAAAAAAAGGAAAGGAAGGGGAAAACACGCTAAATGAAAAGAACAGATATAAAAGAGCATGTATTTGTAGGAAATTTCCAGAGCATACTCAAATGAATAGCTATAGAATTTATACTAATTAGTGATTGCTTAGGGCTGGCAGAAGGGGAAATGGGAAATTCTGAGATGATAGTTAAAGGGTAGCATACTTATTTTTTGAGGTAATGAAAACATTTTAAAAGTGTGGTAATTATTGTACCATGTAGCACTGTAGCACTGTCATCCCATTGTTCATCAATTTGCTCAAGCGGGCACCAGTAACGTCTCCATTGTGAGACTTGTTGTTACTGTTTTTGACATATTGAATACGCTCTGGGTAGCTTGGCAGGCTCTGCCATGTGGGTGGGATACCCTCAGTAACTTGCCAGGCTCTCCAAGAGGGACGGAAGAATTGAACCCAGGTTGGCCGCGTGCAAGGCAAACGCCCTACCTGTTGTGCTATTGCTCCAGCCCATTGTACCATGAATGTACTAAAATATTGAGTTTTGTACTTAAATGAATTCAATATATGGCCTGTGAATTATATCTCAATAAAGCTGCTATAATGAAAAATATTACAGGTCATTTTCTGTTTTGATGTTGTACCATATGCTCGAGGACAAAGAAATTATTAAAACTCATAATCCCCCAAGGAGCTTATGGTCGAGTCAGATAAGAAAGGAGCCACTGTGAGGACAGACTAAAAGAGTGCTGTAGCAGAGCTTTAGCCTTCTGGCAGTAGCAGTGTGTCCTAGTGACTGGTGGAAATAAGAAAGGCCACAGTTAGGAAGCAAAACTGTCTACAAAAAACTGTAAGAGCCAGCACTATTGCAAACGTCATCCAAATTATAATAATTATGTCAAAACAATGAGTTTGTTAACAAAGCAGGGTCAGAGGGAACCTAGGGTGGAATAATGGTGGAGGGTTGCTTACGCAGGTGGTGATTTTGAAATTTGGGCATTGTATGTCCAAAACTCTGTTATTAACTGAATTGTGTATTACAGTGCCTAACTTTAAAAAATCAAAATAATTCAATCCAATAAACATGCAAATTGTTCTTGGGCAAAGGTGGCCAAAGGAGGTCATTTGAAGTTGAGGGATAAGCAAATGTTCAGAATGACAATTGGCAGTTACTTGGCAAATCAAGGAGCAACCATAAATTTAGTGCAACAAGGATGTAGAGTAGGGTTATGAGAAGTGAATCTGTAATATAGTCTGGGGTCATATTTTGAGAGTTTTAAATTCAACAAAACTTGAAATATTCCCTAGGTTAGGACTTCATATCACACAGCAGTAGTATGGTAAAGCTCATAGTAAGAGTTGTAAGTAAAGTGGTGTCTGTGACTCTGCCACCAATTGACCATTTTCTTGGACAAATCAACAATCTCTCTGGACATCAATTTCCTTAACCAGTAGATAAAGACAATCATCCTACTCATAATATTGCAACTTTGGACTAACCCAGCATCTGTTCCTAACCCTTTCTTCTCATTGCTAAGTATATAACAGAAGTTTGGAATGCCTTCTGTGCTTTAGTCTCTCTTGTGGCTCAAAGTGGCCACTTTATGGTGATACACTTATAGCCAAAAATGCATGAACTGAGGACTTTTAAGGGAATATAGCAGTTTTTCTTTTCCGAAGAAAAATGCAGATACTGTTAATTCTGTCTGCTTTCCCTAGTTTCTGCCTTGAATGCTTAAGTGATACCTGGGGTTCTAATAGCCATTTTGCAGCTACATTGTTGGTAACAATGAATGTTAAAAGCTAACGTGTTATTGAGTGATTCCACGCAGAAGTATTTAAAGGGAGTCTGAGATTTTGGTAACACCAGTGAGTGAATGACAATAACAACTTACTTCTGCACTTAACCCTATGTGGGAAAATGATTCTTCTATTTGTATAAGTTAGTTAGAATTTTATTCCCGGCAGTCAAATCAAACTACACGGAATTTGAGAAAGAGCTTTAAAAACCTAAAAGTGAATTTAATGATAAAAATAACTTTCAAGAATGAGTTATATGGCTTTACTTATATATTTAAAGCAGGTTTAAAATTAAATATAAATCACATAATAAATGATGACGACAGCATTATTGTGAGATGAATAGGAGATAGTTAAAATAACTTGAAGTAAAAACTAATAAGACCTGGGAACTGAGAGGATACCTGAAGAAGATAAAGGAACAGGAGGGATTAAACATGTTTTAGGAGGTGTTAGCTCATGTGACCAGAAGATTGTGGGTCTGTAAATCTATGTTCATGACTTGAGAATAAATGTAGCTTTATGTAAAAACATGATGAGTTCAGTTTTGGACATACTGATCTCTTTTTGATATTTCAATATTTATTGGTTGATGTACTGTGATTTACAATACTGTTAATGATGGTTTCATGTGTACATAATTCCTACACCCCATCCACCACCAGTGTACCAACCTCTCTTCCCCATGGTCCCTCCTTTTTAACCCTGTGACCTCTCACAATTCTTCCATTTTTGTTGTCTTTGGCTCTTTGTTCTACCTTTCTATGTCTCTTTTAGTCCCACATTGGAAAATATCATTCTATATCTTTCTTCCTTCTGCTTGACTTCACTCAACATGATATCTGTCATTCCATCCATTTTGTGACAAATTGCATGATTATTTCTTTCCTTAGAACTGTATCGTAATCCATTATGTTTATAATGTACCACAACTTTTTTATCGATGTATCTTTAGTTGAGCATTTGGGTTATTTCCATATGTTCCATACTGTACTAAGTGCAACTATAAGCACATGTGCATAAATGTTTCCAAATTAATGTCTTTGTGTTTTAGGGATTGGTACTAAGAAGTGATATTATGGGTTGTATGAGAGATCTGTTTATTTATTTATATTTTTTATTTTTTTGTGTTTTTTAAAATTTTTATTAAATCACCATGTGGAAAGTTACAAAGTTCTCAGGTTTATATGTCAGTTATACAATATTCAAACACCCATCCCTTCACCAGTGCCCATATTCCACCACCAGAAACCCCAGTATACCCCCCGCTCCCACCCCCTACCCCCTACTGTATAACTAATGAATTTCACTTCATTTTTTCTTTACCTTGATTACATTCCATAATTCAACACAAAACTCACTATAGTTGTTGGAGTTTCCAACCAAGAGAGACAGACCTACTACATTTGATAATTAGTTTTTCATTGCTGGAAATGAAGAGATATGTAACCCCACTGCTACAAGTACATAACTCTCTCTCTCTCTCTCTTTTTTTTCCTTTTTCCTTTTCCCTTTTTTTTTCTTTTTCCCCCTCATCCTCCTTCCAGTGCCTCATAGTATGGTGTACGCCACGCCGCGTCAGTCAGCGTGGGGCTTTTGCTTAGTTCACAGTCCAGAGGTGGCTGCTACATTAAAAACCTTCAATATTTCAACAAAAACTTACTGTTATTATTTGGAGTTTCCCCCCCAAGTCAGACCTGTTCAAATGGAACCGTTTCACATTGCTGACAATTATAAATGTTAAGTCGCGCGAACGCGGCAGCGTTCACGTGGTTTTGGATTTCTGTATAAAGTCCAGGGAAAATTCTGCCAGAAATTACATAGCCCAGCTCACAGTCCCAGTGCATTGCTGTAAGAAGTCTCTGAATTCAAAGTCTTTAGGCGCAGAGGGTCTGATTCGCGCTCAGCGGCTCCGGATTTATCTGGGCCGAGGGCGTGCCAGTTACGCCCCCTTCCCAAGAGTTCCTGGGAGCCCCAAAAGTAAAAACCGAATACCTGTGGGTTTGGAGTCACAGAAGATGGCACCTGCCACATGGGTGCCACCAGCCCGCCGCTTTCCGTGCAGGAAGACAGGGTGGGGAGGAAAAAAAATCCACCCCCGGCAGCACAGAGTTGTAGCCCAGTTCGGTGTCCCAGTGCATCGCTATCGGATGCTGCGCTGGATGCCGAAATGTGTTACATCTTTGGAATCAAAGTCTTTAGGCGCAGAGGGTCCGAGATCTATTTATTTTATCCACCGTTCCACTATCTATTAATTGGCTCACAACTCTTTTAAAATGGTTTATCATGAACATAATTACCACATTGCAACCATCACCACTATACCTGTATCCCACATCTACCTCTCATCTTTTTTCCCTTTCACCTGCTACCCAACTCAATTGTGTGCATTAATTCCCCCTTTATATTGTCTCTGGATCTTTGTTGTTGCCTCACTATTTATTTTTGAAGTAACACATATGACATAGTCATTCTACATCTATCCCTTTCTTTCTCAATGACTTCACTCAACATGTAATCCTCTACTTCTACCCATGTTGCTGCAAATTACATGATTTTCTTCTTTCTTAGTTCTGCATAGAACTCCATTGTGTATACATTCCACAAATTCTCGATCCATTTATCTGTAGTTGGGCATTTATATTGTTTCCATATCTTAGCTATTGTACTAAGTGCAGCGTTATTAAATATAGTTGTGCATATATCCTTTTGAATTAATGTTTTTATGATTGAGGGATAGTTGCCAAGAAATGGTATTTCTGGATCATAAGGGAGTTCTATTCCTATTTTTTGAGATATCTCCATATTGCTCTCCATGCAGTTGAATCAGATGACATTCTCATCAACAGTGGATGAGGTTTCCTTTCTCACCACAACACTGCCAACACTGGCTGTTTCAAGACTTTTTGATATGTACCATTCTCACTGGCATGAGATACCTCAAAATCTATTTTGATCTGAATATTCCTAATAATGAGTAGCAGTGAAAACTTATGCCTCTTTGCTATTTATTTGTCTTCTTTAGAGAAGTTTTTAAAATATTTTTGTATATATTTTTTAATTTTGATTTTTAAATATTTTATTAGAGAATCACTGTGATGTACAGTTACAAACTTATGAACTTTTGTGTTTGCATTTTACTCATACAGTGATTTTTTACCCATCCCTCCACTAGTGCCCATTCACCTCCACCAATGATCCCAGTATCCCTCTCACCACCCCCACCCCATCCCCCTCCACCTCACCCTGCCTCTGTGGCAGGGAATTCCCCTTTGTTCTCTCTCCTTTTAGGTGTTGTAGTTTTCAACAGAGGTATTGAATGGCCATCATGTTCGGTCTATAGTCTACTTTCAGCTCGCATCTTCTAACCCGAATGGTTCCTCCCAACATCCTCTACTTGGTATTCCTTTCTCTATCTGAGCTGCCTTTTCCCTTAGCACGTGAGGCCAGTTTCCAAGCTGTGGGGCAGATCTCCTAATCCTTATCTTCTTCAGAGAAGCTTATGTTCATCTGCTCTCCCAAGTTTTGGATGGGTTGATTTGAGTTTTTACTGTTAACTTTTGTGAGTGCTTTAATGATCTTAGTTTTTAGTCCTTTATCTGAAGTATTGCATACAATGATTTTCTTATATTCAGTAGGGTGCTTTTTTATTAGAGAGTAATTTTCTTCTGTTATGCTGAAACATTTTTATTTGGTGTAGTACCGTTTGTTTATTTTTGTGTTTTCCTCCATGGTCATCTCTTGATGATATCTTTGTCGCCAATTTCCTGGAAAGTCCTGACAACGTTTTCTTCATGGCATCACTGTATCACTGTCATCCCGTTGTTCATTGATTTGCTTGAGTGGGCACCAGTAACGTCTCCATTTGTCCCAGCCCTGAGATCTAAGCAGCCTCTCCTTACTAGTATTTCCCAACGACTGGAGGCTCTTTCAGGGTCAGGGGAATGAAACCTGTAATTGCTACTGTATTTGGCATATCGAATACGCCACAGGGAGCTTCTCAGGCTCTGCTGTGCAGGAATACATGCAAAGGTATATGTGCAAAGAATATCTTCACATTTACTCTGCATCTAATACCTTTATTTGTTATTGCTTATTTTTTTGCTAGTCAAATCTAGGCCTCGTTCAAAGAGTTGTGCTCTACCACTGAGCTACATTCCCCAGTTTACACTATGGTATTATATTGACTCTAGACTAAGCTTGAGGTACTTAAGCCATATTAAGTTTACTTTTGTGAATGGCATGAAGTATGGTTTTATTTTTTATATTGGTTATCCAGTTTCCCCAGAACCTTTTATATTGTCTTCTTGTTTCCGGTATCATTGATTTTCACTCTAGTTTTAAATTATCGCCTGTCATCTACTTAGTTTGGGATTTATTGCTGTTATATTTCTATTTTCTTTAGTTGTAAAGTTAGGTCATAGATTTGAGCCTTTTTTCATTCTGGTGTGTGTGCTTGAACAGCTATGCACTTTCCCCTTAATGCTGCTTTTTATGTGTTTTATAGGTTCTGCTAGTGTTCTCATTAGTTTTGAGGAATTTTGATTTATTTCATTTACTCTTTGATCCAATTGTTATTTAGCTGTATGAAGTTCAGCTTCCAAGTATTTAGTCTTTCCCTCATTTAAAAAATTATTCATTTATACTTTGTGGCTCTGTGTTCTGTAAGGATATGTGATATGAATTCTACTTTTGAGGATGTCCAAACTATGTCCCAGCATATGATCTATCCTGTAGAATGTTCCAGGTTTAGTGGAGAAGAATATGTATTTAGTTGGGGTGGTGATGGTGGTGGAGTGTCCTAAATATGTATGTTATACCCAGGTTTTTCCATTTACTCATTTAGGGATCTTGATTCTCTACTCATGTTTTGTATGGTTGATCTGTTCAATGAGGCGAGTGATGTAGTCTCCCACTAGTATTGTGCTGTATTCTATATATTTCTTCTGCTCTATTAGTCGTTTTTTTGTATAATTTATTGCCCCTTCATTTGGTACATACGGATATATTTATTTTAATTTCCAGCAGCACCTATGAAAATTCCTTTGTTCACTTGAAAGAATGGGGAGATGAAGATATGCCTATGGATGTCATAAGTATATAGATGGCAGCTGAAACCACAGGAATTGGTATGAGTCCTCATAGAGAAGTTGGCCAGAAAGGAAAATTTGAGAAGGGATGTCTACCTATAACTATTGAGGAAAAATAAAAAAAGTTACTAGCAAAGTGAATAAGAAGCAATTCAGTCATTCAAAACAGTTATTGAAGAAGATGTGGTGTTTATGTGTAGTGGAATACTATTCATCTATAAGGATGAAATTCTTATACTGACAGCAACATGGATAGACCTAGAAGTTATTATGCTTAGTGAAATAAGTCAGAAGGAGAAAAACTCCATATGATTTCACTTATATTTTATATACAGATAAAACATATTAATGAAAAACGAACAAAAGTATTACCCAAAACAAAAGCCCAGGTTGAGATGGATTCACTAGCGAATTCTTCCAAACATTTAAAGAGAAACTGTTACCAGTACTTCTCAAGCTTTTCCAGGAAATTGAAAAAAAACCAGAAACTCTCCCAAACAGTTTCTATGAGGCACATATCTCCCTAATACCAAAAACAAATAGAGACACCACAATAAAGGAAATTACAGGCCTATATCCCTGATGAACATGGAAGCTAAGATCCTCAAAAAATATTAGCAAATAGAATTCAACAACTCATCAAAAAGATCATACACCACAACCAAGTGGGATCCATCCCGCGGATTCAAGGATGGAATAACATTCAGAAATCAATCAACATTATCCATCATATCAACAAAAGAAAAGATAAAAACCACATGATCATATCAATAGATGTAGAGAAGGCATTTGACAACATCCAGCACACGTTTATGATGAAAACTTTCACCAAAATGGGTTTTGAAGGAACTTTCCTAAATATAGTCAAAGCCATCTACCACAAGCCTATCACAACCATTATACTCAATAGGGAAAAACTAAATGTCTTCCCTCTAAGACCAGGGACAAGACAAGGATGCCCACTCTCACCACTTCTGTTCAATATAGTACTGGAACTACTTACAATAGCGGTTAGGCAAGAAAACAATATCAAGGGCATCCAGATAGGAAAGGAAGATGACAAGCTGTCACTATTTGCAGATGATATGATACTATATTTAGAGAATCCTAAAGCCTCTACCAAGAAGCTTATAGGACAAAAGACTTATATGGTAAAGTCGCAGGCTATAAAATCAATACAAAAAAGTCCATCGCCTTACTATACACAAATAATGAAAGAGAAAAAAAGTGGCATTGAAAAGCAATCATGTTCACAATCATGCGTCATAATATCAAGTACCTTGAATCAGCTTAACTAAAGGGGTAAAGGACCTGTGCAAAGAAAACTACAAAATGCTACTACACGACTCAAAAGAGGACACGAGGATATGGAAAGATATCCCCCACTCATGGATTGGGAGAATTAACATTGTCTAAATAGCAATACTCCCCAAAGCATTATACAGATTCAATGTTATCCCTATAAGGATACCCATGAAATCCTTCAAAGAAATGGATCAAACACTCATGAAATTTGTATGAAATAACAAATCCCCACTAATAGCAAAAGCAATTCTTGGGAAAAAGAAGATGGGAGTCATCAACTTCCCCAAGCTAACACTATATTACAAAGCTGTAATAATCAAAACAGCATGGTATTGGAATAAAGGCAGAGCTGCAGACTAATGGAACAGGGTGAATACCCTTACGCACACCCTCAATTATATGATCATCTAATCTTTGATAAGGGAGCAAGAAATGTGAAATGGAGCAAGGAAATCCTCTTTAACAAGTGGTGCTCGCAAAACTGGACAGCTACATGTAAAAATGGCCTCAAATATCTTCCTAAAACCATGCACAAAAGTCAGATCAAAATGGATTAAAGACATAAACATCAGACCAGAGTCCATAAAGTATATTGAAGAAAAGGAAACCTCCACGACCTTGAAGCTAAAGGTATCTTCAAAGATGACACCCCACTGACCAATCAAGTGGAAACAGAGATAAACAAATGGGACTACCTTAAACTAAGAAGCTTCTACACCTCAAAAGATACAGTGACCAGAATAAAAAAAACAATCTACAGAATGGAAAAGGATATTCTCCCAGTATCGTCTGAAAAGGGTTGATATCAAGGATATATAAGGCACTGGTTGAACTCCAAAAGAAGAAGACACCCAATCCCAATAGAAAATGGGGCGATGAAATGAACAGAAACTTTCTCAAAGAAGAAATACGAATGGCCAAAAGTCAAATGAAAAAATGCTCTTCATCACTAATCATCAGAGATATGCAGATCAAAACAACAATGAGATATCATCTCACACCACAGAGACTGGTACACATCCAAAACAACAAAAGTAACCGGTGTTGGTGAGGATGTGATGAGAAAGGGACCCTCCTTCACTGCTGGTGGGAATGTTGACTAGTTCAACCCTTTTGGAATACAGTATGGATGTTTCTTAACAAATTCGAAATTGAACTCCTATTTGACCCAGAAATACCACTTCTGGGAATATTTCCCAGAGATGCAAAAAATATAGTAGAAATGACATTTGCACATGTATTTTCATTGCAGCACTGTTTACAATAGCTAAAAACTGGACAAAACTTGAGTGCCCAAGAACAGATGACTGGTTAAAGAAACTTTGGTATATATACACAATGGAATACTATGCAGCTGTTAGAAAAGCTGTCACTGTCACTGTCATCCCATTACTCACCGATTTGCTCGAGTGGGCACCAGTAACGTCTCCATCGTGGGACTTGTTGTTACTGTTTTTGGCATATCAAATATGCCACGGGTGGCTTGCCAGGCTCTGCTGTCTGGGCGAGATACTCTTGGTAGCTTGCCGGGCTCTCCAAGAGGTGTGGAGAAATCGAACCACGTCAGCCACGTGGAAGGCAAATGCCCTACCTGCTGTGCTATCCTTCCAGCCCTAGAAAAGCTGGAGTTATGAAATTTGCTATAAATGGATCAACATGGAGAGTATCATGCTGAGTGAAATGAGTCAGAAAGAGAGAAACAGACATAGAAGGACTGCACTCGTTTGTGGAATATAAAGCAATATAATGGGAGACTAACACCCTAGGATAGTAGCAATAAGGACCAGGAGGATTGCTCCATGACCTGGAAGCTGGCATCATCTGCTGGAGGAAAAGGCAGCTCAGATAGATAAGGTCCCACTAAGTAAAGGATGCTTGGAGGGCCCGCTATGGAGGGGAAATTTTGCTGAAAGTAGACTATAGACGAGCATGATGGCCACTAAACACCTGTATTTCAAACCACAACACCCAAAAGGAGAGAGAGAGTAAAAGGAACTACGCCTGCCATAGAGGGGTGTGGCGATGGGGTGGTGGTGGGAGGGCTACTGGGAACATTGGTGGTGGAGAATGAGCACTGGTGGAGAGAGGGGTACTTGATTATTGTATGACTGAAATGAAAGCATGAAAGTTTATAAGTCTGCAACTGTACGTTATGGTGCTTCATTAAAATTTTTTAAAAAACAAATATACAAAAATAAAATTAAAAAAATTAATTAGTGGTTACCAGGATGAAAAGGATAAGGAGCGAAGGTAAATTGGGACAAAGGAATACGTATGTTTATTTTTCAATAATGACTGTTTGAGCGAAGAAATGAACAGAAACTTTACCAAGGAAGAAATACGAATGGCCAAAAGGCACATGAAAAAGTGCTCTGCATCACTAATCATCAGAGAGATGCAGATCAAAACAACCATGAGATACCACCTCACACCACAGAGACTAGCACACATCCAAAAGAACAAAAGCAACCGCTGTTGGAGAGGATGTGGGGAGAAAGGGACCCTTCTTCACTGCTGGTGGGAATGCCGACTGGTTCAGCCCTTCTGGAAAACAATTTGGACGACTCTCAAAAAATTAGATATTGAATTCCCATTTGACCCAGCAATACCACTGCTGGGAATATATCCCAGAGAGGCAAAAAAGTACAATCGAAACAACATCTGCACATGTATGTTCATCGCAGCACTGTTTACAATAGCCAGAATCTGGAAAAAACCCGAATGCCCCAGAACGGATGACTGGTTGAGGAAACTTTGGTACATCTATACAATGGAATACTATGCAGCTGTTAGAAAAAAGGAGGTCAAGAATTTTGTAGTTAAGTGGATGGGCATGAAAAGTTTCATGCTGAGTGAAATGAGTCAGAAAGAGAGAGACAGACATACAAAGATTGCACTCATCTATGGTATATAGAATAACAGAGTGGGAGACTAACACCCAAGAACTGTAGAAATAAGTACCAGGAGGTTGACTCCATGGCTTCGAGGCTGGCCTCACGTTCCGGGGAAAGGGCAACTCAGAGAAGCGATCACCAACTACATTGTAGTCGAAGCCATGTGGGGGAAGGGAGTTGCGGGCTGAATGAGGGCTAGAGACTGAGCACAGCGGCCACTCAACACCTTTATTGCAAACCACAACAGCTAATTAGAGAGAGAGAACAGAAGGGAATGCCTTGCCACAGTGGCAGGGTGGGGTGGGGGGGAGATGGGATTGGGGAGGGTGGGAGGGACACTGGGTTTACAGGTGGTGGAGAATGGGCACTGGTGAAGGGATGGGTTCCCAAACTTTGTATGAGGGAAGTATAAGCACAAAAGTGTATAAATCTGTAACTGTACCCTCACGGTGATTCTCTAATTAAAAAAAAATAATGACTGTTTGAAACTTATATTAATACTATGCTGCTATATTACTTAAATTAAAGTATAATTTGGGCAGTCTCCCAATTGGTGAACAGAAAGTCTGAGGAGGCCTATTGGTGATTCTTGGTCAGCTGGGCTGCCACTTGAGTGTAGTAAGTTCCAGAGGATGTGACGCCCCTTGGAACCTTCAGTGCAGGCTATATCCAGGCCACCACCATGGTGTTGGAATATTCCAGGGTCACAGCCAGTGGTGCTCAGTGGTCTCCAGGACTGTACCTGGCAATGCGTGGTTGTTTATGTGGTCCTGGAAATCAAACCCATGTGTTCATGCAATGATTGTGACCTTACTACTATACTATCTCCTGGCCCTAATTGAAATATAGTTATGTGGTGCTACTGTGTGTCAACCCCTGGACATGAAGATGAAATGTCAGAGATGTAGGAAGAGAAAAAGAATGTCGTTCTGGATAGGTTAGAAATCAGGTGGTCTGGTACATAGTGTTAAATACTTCATAAAAGTCAAATGGGTTGAAAAATGAGGATTTCTATCCCTTAGCCACATATATCTCAATTCTTTTAATGGGAGTTTATTGTTAACTGTAATAGCCTGTCTGGAAGATAAATGCTAAATTAATTTGGGAACTGATTTGTAAAACTCTCAAGTGGCCTAAATCATTTAAAAGAAGTTCAAATTCTATTATGTGAGATTGAATTAGTTTCTGCAGGTGTTTCTGTAATCTTCTGCCCTAGAGATATGTTTATCAAATGTGGTTTCTTTCTAGTTCATCCTAGGAGCAAGAATAGTGTTGCTATGAATGTAGCACAATTTCCTCAAGTCTCTGGGATGCCTTGTTCTGTGAATGTAAATTGGTGCTCCTTGCTCTGAACTCTAATAGATATTAGTGCCATATGCTATGTGATTAGTGCCATATGCTTCATGTGGTCTATTTTTTAAAAAAAAAAAACTAGTGTGTCACATGTGTTAGTTTTATCTGTCTGAAATAAACTGAAATTTTCTTAGAGGTAGATATTATGTTTCTTGCCTTTCTCTTGTTACATAGAGGACTACACAAAGATTAGGCATTCAACAAACATGTGATTGTTAAGGAGATAAGTTAAAGTTAGTTTATAAAATGTACACTTTGAGTTTAAAAGATGAATGTCATTTTAAACCCTAATGTCAAGAATTCAGTGGTCTAGGGGCTGGAGCAATAGCACAGTGGGTAGGATGTTTGCCTTGCACGCGGCCAATCTGGGTTCAATTCCCAGCATCTCATATGGTCCCCTGAGCACAGCCAGGAGTAATTCCTGAGTGCAGACACAGGAGTAACCCCTGTGCATCTCCATGTGTGACCCAAAAAGCAAAAAAAAAATTCAGTGGTCTAGTTCCATTTGGCATAGGGTAGAGTTTGGAATGGTGTAAAGAAAGTGCACAAATGGGCTGGGGCGGGTAGTACCTACATCCCATATGGTCCCCTGAACACAGCCAGGAGTAATTCCTGAGTGTAAAGCCAGCAGTAACCCCTGTGCATCATCCGGTGTGACCCAAAAAACAAAAAAAAAGTGCACAAGTGAAATAGCATAGGCTGTATCTTGAGGATTAAATGCTGGACTGTTGGCCTAGTGGCCCGCACACCGCCCCCAACCCCACTAACCACCGGCAGGTTGTGGGAAGGGGGCGTGGCCTAATCGCCAGGGGGCGTGGCCTAGGGAAAAGTGATCATGGTCTCTTTTCGGGCCCCAAATATTCTCCTCAAGATCATGTCCAAGAGTAACATCCTAGCTATTTGTAAACAGTAGCACAATAAAACACAAGACTTCACATAAGGACTAAAGGAACATCTGAGTGGGAGGCCATGTTCTAGAAGTGGAAAATAAAAAGGCAAACACCCTTGACCGAGTCCATCCAGAATCCATTTTCGCAACAAGAGGGAACAGGGATACTGATGTTCAAGGTCCCTCTTCAATACCACCACCACAACATGAAGAAACAGCACAGGTCCCCACCAAAAGCAGAGGATTATGAAAGGAGTCCAGAAACCAAATAGGAGTTTGCTGCAAACTTGAGCTCTCTGATAAAGAATTCGGAGTTGAAATCCTCAAGATGTTCAATGAACTCAATGGAAAGATTGACAACTTAAAGGAGGACCTGATAGAAACAGTACAACAGACAGCTGTGAAAATACGGGAAGAAATGAGAGCAGAAATAAAAAACCTATAGAAAGAAATGAAGGATTCACTAGATGAAATAAAAAACTCTCCGGTTGGCCTCAAAAATAGAATGACTGCAGCAGAAGACAGAATTAGTATGCTTAAAGATAAGCTGCAAGAAGCCTACATGCAACAACAAACAATGGGAAGAGACCTCAAAATAGCTCTGGGGCGACTCAGAATCATAGGGGATGATTTCAAGAGGAACAACATTAGAATCATCGGAGTACCAGAAGGACAGGGAACCAACCCCAATGAAAAAGCCACAGTCAAAAAAATCATTGCTGAAAAGTTCCCAGAGCTGGAGAATGCAGGCATCCAGATTCAAGGCACCCGAAGGGTGCCAGCTAAAAGAGACCCTAACAGAAAAACTCCAAGACATATCATAGTTACAATGATGAACTTCATGGATAGAGACACAATACTGCAAGCAGCAAGGTCAAAGAAGCAGTACACATTCAAAGAGCACCCCTTAGATTCACAGCAGATCTATCAGAGGAAACCCTCCAAGCCCGAAGGCAGTGGTGGGATATAGTGAAAAAACTCAATGAAATGAATGCTTCACTAAGAATACTTTATCAGGCTAAACTCTCATTCAAACTCGAAGGAATGATACACTATTTTGGGGATAAACAACAGCTCAGGAACTTCATAGACTCTAAACCAAACCTAAAAGAAGCAATAAAGGGGTTATTGTAAGACAAGAAGAACCTATACAAGCACAACAAACCCTTACAGAAAGATGGCGCAAAATCCCATAACAATAATCTCTCAATGTCAATGGTCTAAATTCAGCAATTAAGAGACACAGAGTGGCAAAATGGATTCAGAGACTGAACCCAACATTTTGCTGCCTGCAAGAAACGCATCTGAATAACCAGAACAAACACAGACTCAAAGTCAAAGGATGGAAAACAATACTGCAAGCAAACAACTCTCTCAAAAAGGCTAGACTGGCCTTACTAGTATCGAACAACATAGATTTCAGACTGAAAAAGATTCGAAAGGATATGGAAGGCCAATTTATTATTAATCAAGAAATATGTACAGCAGGAAGAAATGACACTCCTAAACGTGTATGCACCCTATGAGGGACCAGCCAAATTCCTACAACAACTGCGAACAGACCTTAAGAAGGACATCTTGAGTAACACAATATTAATTGGAGACTTCAACACTGCCCTATCACCTCTGGATAGATCAAGAAGATTAAAACCCACCAAGGAAATACTGGCTTTGAAGGAAGAAATAGAAGTGATAGGGCTAATAGATCTATATAGGGTTATATACCCCCTAAAAATGGGAATACACATTCTTTTCCAGTGCACATGGAACATTTTCCAGAATAGACCGTGTGCTGGGCGGTCATACCTCAACAGAATCAGGAAGATAGACATTGTAACAGTTATCTTTTCAGACCGTGATGCATTGAAGATAGAAGTTAATTACACACAGAAGCAGAAAACCAGATCAAACACCTGGAAATTAAACAAATTGATGTTGAACAATGAGTGGGTTAGGAAGGATATCAAGGAAGAAATCAAAAGGTAACTGGAAACAAATGATAATGAAGACACCAGCTACCGAACCTGTGGGACACAGCTAAAGCCGTGTAAAGGGGCAAATTTATAGCTCTGCAAGCATTGCTCAGGAAGGAAGAAATGGCCCATAAATAACTTGACTTCACAGCTTAAGATTTTAGAAAAGGGCTAACAAAAGGAGCCCAATCCAGGCAGAAGAAAAGAGATAATAAAACTTAGGGCAGAAATAAACGACATGAAAACCAAAAGACAATCCGAAAGATCAATGAAACCAAGAGCTGGTTCTTCAAGAAAATAAACCAGATTGATAAACCATCAGAAAGACTAACAAAGAAAGAGAGAGAAAACCCTTATAAACAGAATCAAAAATGAAAAGGGGTACATCACAACAGAAACCAAAGAAATTCAAAAGATTATCAGAGACTAATTTGAAAAAGCTGTATGCCACGAAACAAGAGAACCTAGAAGAAAATGATAAATTCCTGGATTCCTACAATCTCTCCAGACGGAACCAAGAAGACCAGGAATACCTGAGCAGTCTTATTAATATCAAGGAAATTGAAACTTCAATCAAATGTCTTCCCAAAAACAAAAGCCCAGGTCCAGATGGATTCACTAGCGAATTCTTCCAAACAGTTAAAGAGGACCTGTTGCTAGTTCTTCTCAAGCTTTTCCAGGAAATTGAAAAAAGAGAAACCCTCCCAAATAGTTTCTACAAGGCTCATATCTCCCTAATACCAACAGCAAACAATGACACCACAAAAAAGGAAACTAAATGCCAATATCCCTTATGAAAACGGATGCAAAGATTTTCAACAAAATATTAGCAAAAGGAATTCAACAACTCATCAAAAAGATCATACACCACGACCAAGTGTGATTCATCCCGGGGATGCAAGGATAGTTTAAAATTCAGAATTCAACCAACATAATCCATCATATCAACAAAAGAAAATATAAGAACCATGTGATCATATCAATAGATGCAGAGAAAGCATACGAGAAGATCCAGCACCCATTTATGATGAGAACTCTCGCCAAACTGGGTATCGAAGGAACTTTCCTCAATATAGTCAAAGCCATCTACTACAAGCGTACATCAAGCATCAACCTCAATGGGGAAAAACTAAGAGCCTTCCCTCTGAGATCAGGGATGAGAAAAGGATGCCCACTCTTTCCTCTCCTGTTAGATATAGTACTGGAAGTACTTGCAATAGCGGTTAGGCAAGAAAAAGGTATTAAGGGCATTCAGGTAGGAAAGGAAGAAATCAAACTCTCACTATTTGCAGACGATATGATACTATACTTAGAGAACCCTAAAACATCTACCAAGAAACTATTAGAAACAATAGACTTGTATAGTAAAGTTGCAGGCTATAAAATCAACACACAAAAGTCCATGGCTTTCCTATACACAAATAATGAGAGAGAAGAAAGCGATGTGATAAAAGCAATCTCGTTCACAATTGTGCCTGAAACAATCAAATACCTCGGAATCAACTTAATTAAGGAGGCAAAGGACTTGTATAATGAAAACTACTAAACGCTACTTCAGGAAATAAAAGAGGACATGAGGAAATGGAAAGATATTCCCTGGTCATGTACTGGAAGAATTAATATTGTCAAAATGGCAATACACCCCAAAGCATTGTACAAATTCAATGTGAACCCTATAAAGAAACCCTTGACATCTTCAAAGAAATGGAGCAAGCCATCCTGAAATTAATATGGAACAATAAGCCCCCACGAATAGCTAAATAAATTCTTGGGAAAAAGAAAATGGGAGGAATCAACCACCCCAACTTCAAACTATAATACAAAGCCGTAGTAATTAAAACAGCATGGTACTGGAACAAAGGCAGAGCTGCAGTCCAATGGAACAGGGTTGAATATTCTGACACCCTCCTCAAATATATGATCATCTAATGTTTGCTAAGAGAGCAAGAAATGTGAAGTGGAGCAATGAAAGCATGTTTAACAAATTGTGCTGGCAAAACTGGACAGCTATATGCAAAAAATGGACTCAGATCTCCACTTATCAACATGTAAAAAAGTCAGATCAAAATGGATTAAAGACCTCAACATCAGACCAGAATCCCTAAGGTACATTGAAGACAAGGTTAGCAAAACCCTCCACGACATTGTACCCAACAGTATCTTCAAAGATGACACACCACAGGCCAAGAAAGTGAAAACAGAGATAAATAAATGGGACTACCTTAAACTTAAAAGCTTCTGCACCTCAAAAGAAACAGTGACCAAAGTACAAAGACAGCTTACAGAATGGGAAAGGATATTTACCCAATACCCATCCGATAAGGGGTTGATATCAAGGATATACAAGGCACTGGTTGAACTCCACAAGAAGAAAACTGCCAACCCGATCAAAAAATGGGGCGATGAAATGAACAAAAACTTCCTCAAAGAAGAAATCTGAATGGTTGAGAGGCACATGAGAAAATGCTTGACATCTCTAATCATCAGGGAGATGCAGATCAAAACAACAATGAGATATCATCTCACACCACAGAGACTGGCCCACATCCAATAATACGAAAGTGACCAGTGTTGGCGCGGATGTGGAGAGAAAGTGACTCTTCTTCACTGTTGGTGGGAATGTCGACTTGTTCAGCCCTTTCGGAAAACAATATGGACAATTCTCAAAAAATTAGAAATTGAGGTCCCATTTGACCCAGCAATACCACTCTTGGGAATATACCCAGGAGAGGCAAAATGGTATAGTAGAAATTACATTTGCATATCTATGTTCATTGCAGCACTGTTTACAATAGCCACAATCTGGAAAAAAACAAAGTGCCCAAAAACAGATGACTGGTTAAAGAAACTTTGGTACATGTACACAATGGAATACTTTGCTTCTATTAGAAAACATGAAGTCATGAAATTTGCATATAAGTGGATCGACATGAAAAATATCATGTTGAGTGTAATGAGTCAGAAAGAAAGAGACAGACATAGAAAGATTGCACTCATATGTGGAATATAAAGTAGCAGATGAGCTAGCAATGATGCAACTTCTGGCGGAAATCCCTTTGTACTTAGTTACTAAAGTACTAAAATACAGGAATCCAAAACAGTAACAGTAATTGTGGCCACACAACTTCATATCTCTTCATTATTAGCAATGGAAAACAAATTATCAAATGCTTTCTTTCCAGCAGGTCCGACTCTGAGGCGGGGGGGACTCCAAATAATAATATTGATTTTTTGTTTGAATGTAATCAAAGTAAGGAGAAATTATAGTGAAATTTATCAGCTAAATAGGCGGGGTGGGAGGCTGCGGGGGCGTGTGGCGGGGGGGATGTTTACTCTGGTTCTTGGTGGTGGAATATGTGCACTGGTGAAGGGATGGGTGTTCGAGCATTATGTAACGAGACTTAAGCCTGAAAGCTTTGTAACTTTCCACAGGGTGATTGAATAAAAATAAATAAATAAAACAAAAATAAAAAAAAAACAAATCTAATTTGAATGAATTTCAGAACCATTTTGGAGAAATATCTCATGTATCCATATATCTATCTATCTGTGGGGAAAGACAAATTGTTACCTAAGCACCAATACAGTGCCTAAGCAGAAATATTTAATAATATGTGCATGGGATATATATGGGTTTTGTCAACAGTAATAGGTACATTAGAAATGTTTTCCATAAGATTAGCTCAGTAAATCTTTATTCAGCTTTTATTATTCACAGGCATATGTGTAGTCTTTAATATCAAAGCACCTCAGTGCTCAATCCTAGGATTTTCAGCTCGTCTTACTCTATATTTCTGTAGGTAATTTTATTCAAAGCCTCTGCTTCAGTTATCACCCATAGGAAGATGACTCATATGTTTGTATCTTCAGACCAGAACTGTTTCCTATGATGCAAATCTTATATCTAGCTGCCAGCATGATGACTCCTTTCTGATGTTTTCTAGAAATTTCAAGTGAAACAGATTCCCTTCGACAAAACCAAGACTTTTTCCAGTGTTCTGAATTCACTGAGGACATATTTACCTATCTCAGTATTCTTTATGTTTGTTTTTGGACCACACCAGCTATGCTCAGGCTTCCTCCTGACTGTACCCAGGGATCAGTCCTGGTGTCTGGAGACCATATGGTCTGCCAGGGATTGAACCTGGGTCTTCAGGGACCTTGCCCTATCCACTCTACTGTTGCTCTGGCCCCTCTTCAACCTTTTTAAAGCTGCAAACCAGTACCTGTCCTGAAGACCATTCCATATAATGACAACTGTAACAAAAATAATAGACCAGTGTTTGTCAATCTTCCTGCACCTGACACCAGCACCTGTCCATTGAGTACTACAGATCAATCTTGTTCCATAAGCAAAACGCTAGAAGTTGTCACTAAAATATCTTGTGCCTTCACTTTCATATCCAGTTATTTTGGTTTCAAATTTAAATGTAATATGAAAATTTCAAGAACCATGCAGAACTACTTCATTTCTTTGAACGGTGTGTGTGTGTGTGTGTGTGTGTGTGTGTGTGTGTGTGGTGGGACGTGGGGTGGGGGGAGGACTTTCAACAGGTTTAATCATCCAGGACACACAATTCAAAGGGACAAAAAAACCTGAAAAGAAATGTAAAAGTCTATGAAAAATGAGGGAAAGAGTCATACAAAGTCCTTCATCTAGTCTATGAATTAGATTATGTATAAACTATTAATATTTGCTCCACAAGTGTCATGTAAGATTCATGCTCCTATTTCACCAGACTATAGTCCTCAATTATTCCAGCAAATACTAACCTAGAATACTTTCATGGAGGCATTTTGTAAGTGAGGTTAAGATATAAAACAAATAAATTTTTAGAGCAAATGAAAAATAATTTAGTCTACAAAGTCTAAAATGAGTAGTCTAAAATTTATAATTTGCTTATAACTGGATATACATGGAGAGTATCATGCTAAGTGAAATGAGTCAGAAAGAGAGAGACAGACATAGAAGGGCTGTACTAATTTGTGGAGTATAGAATAACATCACATGAGGCTGACACCCAAGGACAGTAGATATAAGGGCCAGGAGGATTGCCCCATAGCTGGAAACCTGCTTCATGAGTGAAGGGGAGAAGGCAGATCGAATAGAGAAGAGATCACTATGAAAATGATGGCTGGAGGAATCGTTTGGGATGGGAGATGTGTGTGGAAAGTAGGTAACTGACCAAACATGATGACCTCTCAGTGTTTGTGTTGCAAACCATAATGTTCAAAAGTAGCGAGACAGTATGGGGAATATTGTCTGCCATGGAGGCAGGGGGAGGGTGGGAAGGGGGCGTATACTGGGGATATTGGTGGTGGGGAATGTCACTGGTGGAAGGATGGATGTTTGATCATTGTGTGATTGTAACCCAAATATGAAAGCTTGTAACTATCTCACAGTGATTCAATAAAATTTAAAAAAAACCTCATCTACAAAATGTCTTCATAGACACATCTAGATTAGTATTTTATGAAATTATTAGAGACTACAGGCTAGTCAAACAGTCAAGGTGCATGAAACTCACATGATGCTTGCAAAGCAAATATTCATAATAGGAAGTTTTATTCATTTTTATTTGTTGGTTTGGGGCCATATACAGCTATGCTCAAGGTTTACTCCTGTCTCTATTCTTGGGGGAAAATGTGCAGTGCTAGGGATTGAACCCAGGTTGGCTGCATGGAAAGCACGTACTCTACCTGCTGTACTGTCTCTCCAGCACCTTCACAAGCATTCTAATTCACAGAATTAAGTAACTATTTTGTATGGCTTTTGTCTGTAATTTTCAAAGACTTCTATGTCTTAGGGTTTTTAAGATTGTTTTAATTTTTTGTCTTTTTGGGCCACACCCAGCGATGCTCATGGGAATCACTGGCTTTGCACTCAGGAATCACTCCTGGTGGGATTCAGGGGACCCTATGGGATGCCAGGGATCGAACCCAGTTCACTGAGTGCAAGGCCAACGCCCTCCTTGCTGTCCCATTGCCCCAGCCCCAGGGTTTTTTAATTTTTTTTCAATTGTATCCCTCAAGGTTTAAGATTGTAGAAGTCTCCCCATCCACACATACCTTGCAAAAAACTAAAGTAGTTCTATATGGTTTTTGGAATTCTCATATTTAATTTTGATATCAAAATAATTTATTTTTGACAGTTATAATTATAAATGCACAGGTGATATACATAGGTCCACAAAGTCAGATGGGGCCTACAGTGTAAAATAAAAGACTAGGACAAAAACAAGATTACTGGACAGTCAGAAGACAAGAAAGAACTCTGGGATTGAAATGATGAGAGCCATTATGCCAGGACTGGGATAGGTTTCTTATTTTATAGTAAGTCTTATAAGGAGTAATACATGATTTGTGATTTGGATATTTACACATATGGTTATTTATAGGATACATTGGTTTGTCTTTTGTCCCTGGCCGCAGGCAGCTTAGGTTTATTGGATTACATTCATCACAGTGATCCCGAGGCACTCCCATTTTTCTGTGTTTATCTGTAACCTCTTCTCTGTGCTCTGCTTCCCCAACCAGTCAATCACCTTTATCCCCTAATCAGACTCTTAGGGGACTCTTAAAGTCAGATTCTTCTAGGACACTGGATTTGTATTTGTAAGTGTAATATTGCTTTTCTCTTCTCCTTATGTAATTTGCATAATTACTTTAGAGCTATGTCCATTTTTGTATAGGCATAGGAAGACAGTTAATGCTATGATTTTTTAACTTGGTATTTAATTGACTCTGAATAATATTCACTTCTGGGCATCTGTCTTCTTGACCTAAGCCTAAGTTACCCTTAGTTTCTAGCACCCCAAATGCAGGGTATCAACAAGGGACTAAATGGACCCAGGGCAAACTGTGAGCTACTCTGGCATCAAAATGGGCCAGGTCAAACGCCATAATACTATAAGTTTAGAACTATAAACTATAAAACTATAAGTTTAGAACATGGTCATGGACAGATTCCCGTCATGATCCAAGGAATATAAACTGGATAAGGACCCTGTTTGGGCTAGGAAAGACTAATTTGGCCTGAGAACTGTAGTCTGAGATCTATAGCGAGACGTCCTCAGGAGAGCGACCATATAAGTTTAACGTATCTCTTACTGTGTCCATACAAAATGACTAATATTATTAAGAAGTAGAATTATGACGAATGTTTAAATGGTTGTTGGATTAAGGAAAGAAGAAACACAAACCTAGGTGGTATTTCACCCTTTAGTTGATCTCCTGGCTGCAGGAGATCTTTGTCTTAGAAGAGCCTCCCTTGGAAGAAGAGCATTCATATGTTGATTGTGCTACCTCACCTGGGTGTTGTTGCTACCCTCAACAAGGTTGGGGCACGAGACCAAGGTTGCTAGATGGAGCAGCATGGAGAGACTGGCATGAGGGGTAGGGTGAAACTGGAATTGGGAACTTAGTGAGACTGGAACAGGGGCGCAGGGAGAATGGAATAAATGGCAACTGATTACCAACCAGCTTGGAGGCCCTATTCCTTCCTTCTTATGGCAGTTGGCAGCGGCTGCAGGCCGAGGTGGGGAAGTGGCACGTGGCCACCGAAAGCACGTGATGTGTGAGAGAGACCACCACCACCGCTACCGCTATTGATTCACTTGTTTATTTTGTTATTACACAATTATTAATAAAACATACTAAATTAATGAGTATGGGTACAATGATGTTATTATTGCTCTTATTTTACACACTATATCTTGTTAATATAGAACCAAAATCATACCAAATCATATCATGATGGTCAAATCACTCATTAAATAGAGGAAAAGGAAGTCTCAGTTGAATAGGCAAAATTAACTAAAATATAAAGTTGAAGATGTGCTGATTCTGTTTAGAAGATATTGCAACATGTAGAATTGTTTGAACTTCTTATTCTAAGGAAAAATGATGAGTAACTTGTGAGAGTGATTTGATTGTTTGTAAGGAGGTTGGTGTTGGTGAGGAGATACTATGGAAGAGAAGAAAACTATTAAGTTTGAGGTATACGACTTCAAATGTTTCTGAAAGGATAACATTTAATTAGTATTATTTCTGGTTAACTGACCAACTGATCTTGACATGGGCCCCCAAGATGTGAATGATGTTTGTTTCATAAACCCCAGCAAGCAAAATCCTTTGAGTTAGTCTTGGGTTTTGCTGATACTGAAGGATAAATGTGTAAGCATAAAGGCCCATGATTCTTCACTCAAGTTAACTGGCTGGCGTTGGACTAAAGCTGTAAGCAGGAAGGAAAAAGAAAGTGAAACTAGGTGCAGTATGTTAGGGTCAATTGAAACTTTCACTTTTTCTTATCCAAAAGGCTGAGAAGCAATCAATTGAAATTTACAGAGCTTGTAAATTTTTAATGATTTTTAGGTATTTTTTTTTAAATCTGGAATATAAAAAAGTATATTTTGAAAAAGAATTCTTATTTTTAAAAATATATATGATATGGGGCTGGAGCAATAGTACATCGAGTAGGGTGTTTGCCTTGCACATGGCTGACCCGGGTTTGATTCCCAGCATCCCATATGGTCCTCTGAGCACTGCCAGGGATGATTCCTGAGTGCAGAGCCAGGAGTAACCCCTGTGTACTGCCAGGTGTGACCCAAAAAGCAAATATATATATATATATATATATATAATAAAATAAAAATAAAAATAAATATATTCAGTTTTTAGCCAGTCCACCCTAGTTTATGAATTTGAAAATTATGAATATATATTTACATATATATGTAGTATATGTAAGAATAACCTCCCAACCTCCTACTTCCTTCCCTGATGTTGTCTACCACCTTTCCATCTGCTTTCCTTCCCATCACATTTTATCCCCGACTTGATTATGTACCACCCATCAGTGTCATAGATGACTGACCCAAGAATTTATCCCCAGATCCCATAATTGTCTTTTATTTCTTATTCTCTTCTTCTTAGTATCACTGTCACCCCGTTACTCATCCATTTGCTCAAGCGGGCACCAGTAACATCTTCATTTTGAGACTTGTTGATACTGTTTTTGGCATAAGGAGTATGCCATGGGTAGCTTGTCAGGCTCTGCCCTGTGGGTGAGATACACTCAGTAGCTTGCCAGGCTCTCCGAGAAGGGCGGAGGAATCAAACCTGGATCGGCCGAGTGCAAGACAAACGCCCTACTGCTGTTCTATTGCTCTAGCCCTTTTGGGATATTAATTTTCTGGTTTTCCTTTCCTCCGAGTTTTATTTAAAAATATTCCCATTTCCAGTTCTTCTACCGAGATTTCTATGGAGTGTGGCTCCATATCTTGGGAGGAAGTAGCAGATTGTGATGGAAGCACAAATTCATTTTGGCTCTCTTAGATTTGAGCCCTCGGTAAACTCCTCTGAGTTTTGATTTCTTCGGTTTGATTTCCAAACAAGACTAAAATGTTTATTGTAATGGAAAAAACCAGAGTGCCCGAAAACAGATGATTGGCTAAAGAAACTCTGGTATATTTACACAATGGAATACTATGTAGCTGTCAGGAAACATGAAGTCATGAAATTTGCATACAAGTGGATCAACATGGAAAGTATCATGTTGAGTGAAATGAGTCAGAAAGAAAGAGACAGACATAGAAAGATTGCACTCATATGTGGAATATAATGTAACTGAGAAGTACAAGTTGGCAACGATGCAACTTCTGGCAGATATCTCTCTGGACTTAGTTACTAAAATACTAAATTACAGAAACCCAAAACTGAGAGGCCGCTAAGTGTGGTCACTCGACCTCACACTTCTTCATCCTCAGCAATGGAAAACAAATTACCTAATGCTTCCTTTTCAGCAGGTCTAACTTTAGGGGAGAGACTCTCCAAACAATAATAGTGAGTTTTGTTGAAATATTGTATGCAATCAAAGTGAAAGTAAAGTGAAATTTATTAGTTACACAGGCGGGGGGGGGCTTAGGGTGGGGGGGCTAGGGGCGTGGGGGTGTTTGGGGTGTGAGGGGGCGGGGTGGAGCTATACTGGGATTCTTGGTGGTGGAATATGAGCACTGGTGAAGGGATGGGTATTCGAGCATTTTATAACTGAGATTTAAACCTGAAAACTTTGTAACTTTGTAACTTTCCACAATAAAAAAAAATAAAATAAAATGTTTATTGTAATACCTGTTTTGGCAATCTCAAAAGATTTTTAAGAACAGCAAAATCAAACTTATTTAATTGAGAAAAAAGCACTTTGACAACTCCAAACGCATATATAACCCATATCTTGTAGATAGAAAAACTCAGAGCCCAAGACAAAGATATGCCAGGAAACTCAGCAACTAGGAGAAAAATAATAAACAAAAAGGATTGCGAATTTTTTCTTTGAGGCTTGGGGCAATTTTTTTTGTTGTTTCTGAGTGAGAGCAATGTTCTTTTGTACACTGATCAAGGCAAGGTAAGAGCAGTGCTAGTGATGCATCTGTGTCCTTAAGCTTTGAAGTAAAATTAGACATTAAAAAGAATACATACACGACTGTACCCTCAGTCTCTTAAGACTGAAAAATGGCCTCAAGTAGCCCTTAGGTACTCTATAGTAGTCTCGATGTTCCTCTTCATTTTTCGTAATTAAATCTAATTTACTTTAAATATAGTCTTCAAGGTAGACAAAGACTACTTACGCAAGTACACACTGCATTTCTTTGATTTGGATGAGAACATGATGAGAACTGGCACATATGTATTCTTAAAAATAAAGATGCTCTTTAAAATATACTTTTTGATGTTCCAGATCAAAATTGACTTTAGTCATTTTTGTTTGTGAAGATGTATTCATTATAGCTTGCAAATATGCAATCTTTTTTACCATTTTATGGGTTACATAGGATTTGGGGGCTAAGTAGTGGACCCTCTCTATAGGGACAGCCTGGTAATAAAAGGGCATCAAATTAGGAGCTACAACTTGTTTAGAAACTGTGTTCAACTATTTACTTACTATATGAATTTAGTTTTGTGAAGCTCAGTTTTGTCTTATTTGAAAGAGATAATACCTATTTTTCTGGCTGTAGTAATAATTATTATATAGAGCTTTCTATACTTATCTTAATAAGTAACCTAAAATATAGTGTCTATGAGCAACACAATTTTTTTAATCCTGTAATTATGTTAGTTACAAGTCTGACTTGAGTTAACTGGGAAAAATTAGGGTGTCAATAGGTTTGCATTTGCTTCTATAGATACTAGGGAGAATATATGCTTTACCCTATTTTGGCTTCTAAAGGCTTTCTGAACTATTGCCTTTTCATACTCCCTCATAGCTATTTTACAACTCTGACTATTTTGTCATAGTCACAACGACCTTTGTGTCCCTTCTTCCTTCCTTTTCTACTTTTAAGGATTCTTATCATTACATTGGACCCACCAAGCCTTGGCAATTCCCCAAAAATTAAAGCTCATTTTATTAGCAGCTTAAATTTCACCAGAAATTGAATTCTTCCTTTCCATGTAACCTTACATATTCATATATACCAACAATGAGGAGGAAGCCTATGTTAGTATTATAGGTGAAAAACTCATTGAAGTTGGTTTAAGAGTTAAATGGATGCCAGAAATTGAAGGTGCTGAGTAAGATATATACTTTTATGGAGTTTTTGTTGGGAGGAAGTACAACATAAGATTTAAAACATTTTTAAAGTGAGAAAAATAACAGCATGCTTATATGTCAATAAGATGATCCAGTAAAGATGAAAAAATTGATGGTGTGGGAGACACGACTTTCAGAAAAACCATAAGTAGATGAAATGTTACACAGCTGACTGTGCAAATAAAAGAGTTAGGCTCAACTTAAACGTTATTAACTTAGCTTAAGCTTAAACTTGAGTGTGCAAGTAAAGGAATTGGCCATATCCTAAGCTATATTAGCACAGAGAGTTCATCTACATTAACAGAGTCAGCGTGTACTTCCAGGTATCAGTGGAGGTCAGTCGGTGGTAGAAATGTGGTAAACAACTCCATCATATTTTATTAGTAGTAAAATTAAAAATGTGTATTATAATCTGAGAGGAAGAATGAGGGAGGTATGGGGAGTTGTGCAAAAAGGTGGAGTATTAATACTGTAGAAAAGAATGAAAATAAATAAATGAGAAAGTATAGAAAAACTAGTGAGCAGAATTAAGGACCCACTTAGGGATAGAGGTCATTAAATTAAAAAGAGACCACAAGTGTCTCACTTTAATTTGTGTGTTTTCCACAAGTATCTTTAGTTGCAGAAACAAGGTTCAGATGGGGTAGAAAATATGAATAAAATTCAGTGAAGATTTTGTTCAATGAGTATGATAAATCAAGGCAAGGGACAAGGCATAATGGGAACATGTAAGAGGGAAATTATAATAACTTTCCATGGAATAGAAACTGTATGTTGAAATAAATAACAACTACAAGTGATAAGAAATGGCAGAAAATCTGTATTGCACACTGTAATGTCTAAAATGAGAGAAAGGAAAGGAGAGAAGGAGAGAAGAGAGGTGACAGCTACAGAGCCAGACTGGAGTGGATGGTGGCTTGAAGGAATGACAGGGAAACTGGGGACACTGGTGCTGGGAAATTACATTGGTGGAGGGATGGTTGTTGTGTGACTGAAACCAATCATGAACAATTTTGTAATGCTCTATGTCATGGTGATTCAATTAAAAAATGATAGAAAGGAAATTTAACCAATGCATTCTAGGTCCTGAGAGGTATGAAAGGTTACTGGAAACGGGACATTCAGTGGGCATGAATGGAAAAAATAAGTAGTGATAGAAGAGTGAGATGCATACGGTCCTATCATGGGGGTAGTGTGGTTATTGGTAACAAAAAACTATGTATATGGTTATGGAAGTGAGTAGTTAAATGTTGGGGATAGTGACAGAGACAAAGAAGATGAAAATTTAGGTTGCAGGTGGGATTATCTATTTATATTATTGAAAGTTTCAAAAATTAAGATAGGTACAGCTTTGGAAAATATATCTATGGCAAGAGTTTAAATGTTCAAGAAAAAATCAGGGTTTCTGAAAAACTGCAACAAGGATGCACTAGTTGGTTTAATCTGATGACATGAGACTTAAATAAAAATATTTTGCTGGCAAAAAGGAGGGTCCTCTAAAATACATATATATACATATATATATATATACAGAGAAAGAGAGAGGGAGACAGAAAGAGACAAAGAGGAGAATGTGCCACAGAGAAAGGGGGAGCAGGAGTGGGCAGGTAGGACACTGGGGACTTTGGTTGTGGGAAATGTGCACTGTTGGAGGGATGGCTGTTGGAATATTGTATGATTGAAACCCGATCACGAATAGCTTTGTAACTGTACCTCACTGTGATTCAATTAAAAAAATAAACAAGGAGGGTTTAGAAATGCAGTGGTAAACAGAAATGGTAACTTCTCAGCGAGGTTCAGCAGTTTCATGGGTTTGTCAGAAAAAAAAAAAACAAGTACTGTCACTTTAAGGATGAGAGAGAAAAACCGATCTCCGTTTACTTTTGAGTTTCAGTTTGAGAAGGAAAGAGAAGGAAATTTTCAGAGAAAAGATCAAGATAATAAGAAATACTGTTTAGGGAAAGAGCAGTAGACATTGATATAGAGATGTTTGGTTAATTGGGTGCTAATTATTGTTTATGGATACTGGGTCATATTTCTCTTAGTTTTCTTGGAAACTTGAAATTGGAGTGCTCTAGTGAAGACAGAGACAACGTATCTCTGGCAGTGGCCACACAGAGGGGTCTCTGGTAAGTCAACATAAATCCTGACATCTACTAAAAAGCTGTATCACTCCATTAAGAGAAGTGGCAGTCACCAGACTATCGTCACTAAATGACTATCATTGAAAATCGAACAACTTTTGTCCAAATTTCTTACTATTCAACCTTTGGACTTGAATTTGATTCTCCAAGTTACCTTTGTGTGTGTGTGACAGAGAATGCACTGGCTAGCTAGCAGTTTTATTCTTCAGTGAAAATTAATCAATTGGTTTCCCGTAAAATCAGCTAGTCTCCTGTAAATGTAGTTAGCCTGAGTCAGTCCCCTGAAGCCTCAGCTTCTACGTGTGAATGCCAGAAAATCTAGTTTGTTTGTTAAGCTAAAGGCCAGACACTGGCACTCATGGTGACCCCAGTAAATGTGGCCCAGCCTGAAGCAACTGTGACTGCTTTCTTCACAGATTTACCTTAATTCTTCCCCACTAAGAATTATCAATTGAGACTAAGGCCAAATCATTTACAAATGGCTTGTTGTTTAAACAAGACTGTTGACTTACAGTTATTTGTTTTTATGTCAATATGGGGCATAGTGCAAATAAGCATGTACTTTGGCACATATTTTACTGAAATTTACATACCTTCTCCTTATTTACACACTGGCCTGATTTCTATTATTATTACATTTTTGCTGCCTGATTTCTATTATTATTACATTTTTGACTGGACTTACTTCAGAAAAGTAAAGCCCAAGTATTTAAGCGAATTAGTGCAATGATGGATTCGAATTCTTAGCCCACAAATGCCAGCGCCCATGTCTTGAGAAATGTTTCTGGTTTGAAGCGCAACGTGACAACTTAGCTAAGTTCTTGTGAATAGATTATCTGCATTAATGAATATTTCAGACGTTCAACTCCTAAAAATAAACAACACTAAAATTATGACATGTTGCCTCTCTTCTTTGAAAAGAGACGGGCTTTATTCGTTGTCTGAGCACCAAAATTCATAAAGTTAATGGACCCAGCCATCTAAATTTCTCGAGGTAATAAGGAAAGGTGATCAATTTGCTATCTCAATTTATTGCTTAACTCTGTGTATATGGGCACATGGGCATGTGCATATTGTGGAGCTTGCATCACTATTGTACTAAAGGTAAAATCATGAAGAAAACAAAGTCAAAGTAAAGCAATAATGCTGGGCTAGTCCATAGTCTTTCAATATCTATGCAAATTGACCAAAATAAGGCTGAGAAGAAAGGAAATAACAGAAGGAAAATACCTATGATCTCCTTCCGAACATCCATTAGTTGATGATGAAATGCAGGTGAAAAAAAGAAAAGGGCTATAAATGCTGCAGGATTTATCTGGCCAAAGCAGGCATTGAAGATAATAGCTGGAATAGAGGTCAGAAAACTATGGCCTGTGGATAAAATTCAGCTTGCTACCTGATTTTGTATGGCTGGCCAGCCAGCTAGAATGGCTTTAACATTTTTTAAATGGTGGAAACAAATAAAAATAATATCTCATGACATTTGAAAATTATCCAAAATTCAAATATTAGCATTCTTAAGTTTTTTAAGCATAGCCATATTCACTAATTTATGCATTGTCAGTGGCTGCTTTCACACTATAATTGCAGAGTAATTGTGACAGATGCCATGTGGTCCACAAACCCATAAATATTTAATATCTGGCTCTTAACAGAAAAAGTTTGCCAGTTTCTCAACTAGAATGATGAATGGTTTCTTGGCCTTTATGAGAAAACAACTGTTTTTTAGATCATATCCTTAAATCTAAAGTGACTTGGAGGAGTATGAAATGGATATTTAAGCATTCTTGATGCTAATTAATTATATGGTAAAGCATTTATTAATGTTAACCACACATATTAATTCAGCAGTTCTCATTCTCCCTATTCCGACAGAAATCATAGAGTTAGAAAACCAGATAATTTGTAAGGTATGATCAAGAATTCAGAATAACATTTTTTCTTTTGCTTTGGATTCTATATTTGCAGCAGAGCCAAATAAGAAGAAAAAGTAAAGCTTGGTACAATATTGAATCCAAAATTCAGAGAATAAGAAAGCCTCATTGGATATTAAAAATCTGACTACATAAGTGAATGATGCAGCAAAATAGAAGAAAGAATGGATTTAATTATAAAAGAATTAGTCCTTGTAAATATAAGTAGATAAAAGAATTAGTCCTTGTAAATATAAGTAGATAAAACATTTCAAAATGTGAAATAAAAAAGGATGGTCCTTTTTAGAGAAAAGTTGCAGCCTGTAGTATAAAGCCAGCTCCATAAAGTTATCAGGCTTCTGTCTGTTGCTGCCATTCACAGAATCGGCTTTCCTCCTCAGATTACCTCCTCCTCAGGTTTCATAGTTCAAGGTAACTGCTAGGAGGATTTCCACCACTGTGTCCATGTTCCAAGCAGCCAGATAAAGGAAGTAGGAAGAGGAATAAAATGGACATCTGTACCATTTTTTCAGTTATCTTCCAGGGGACTTTCTTGAAGTCCCGTGAAGCATTTAGTTTTCCTTAATTGGACAGAACTAACCATATGGACACTTTTGGGTAAAAATAATACTTAAAAATAGTATTTACTGGGGGCTGGAGTGATAGCACAGCAGATAGGGCGTGCCTTGCACGTGGCAGACTCGGGTTCGATTCCCAGCATCCCATATGGTCCCTTGAGCATGGCCAGGGGTAATTATTGAGTGCAGAGTCTGGAGTGACCCCTGAGCATCGCTGGGTGTGACCCCAAAAGCAAAAAAAAGTAGTATTTACTCCATGCAGCAGTGCTAAAAATTGAGAATTAGTTGATGAGCAAAAAAGAGAAAACTTGACTTTTGATAGGAATAGCAGTCTTCAATAAATTCTGTTCTTAGAAAAAATTTTACAAAGTGTAAAATCCATGCTACTTGTAAATTTTTTAAATTTATAAACCATCTTGAAACAGTCAAGGACGTAACTAAAACTAAATAATAATACAATGAAGAGAAAGACATGTTGTACAAAATCTGGGGCTATATTGGTAAATATTAACAACCAACTCTTGATTTAGGCAAGAAGTTAGAGCCATTTGGTATTAGTTTGTTAAGGAGAATCAAAGTTACTTCCTAGCAGATTACAGATTACAGTGATGGTATACGTTAATGGTTAAGATACCTGGTAGATAACACCTTAAAGGGAATTAGTATGTGATGGTGTCACTTGCCTTCTGCTATGATCAGTGAGAAGGGGACAATGTCACTTCTATGATATTCCTACCTAAAATATAAACCAAATTGGCGGTCATTCTGCAACATAACTAATGTGTACTCTTCACATAAGTAGGGTTCAGGTATGTGACTCAGTGGGAGGGCACCTTGCATACATGAAACTTGACCCCGGGCACTGTCCCACATCAATGAATGAAATCTTGAGAACCACCACAACTGCTATACACATCACAACCAAGTGTAAAGTCCTCAGTGTGTCACAGCTAAAAGCATGCTAGCACTAGCCAAGTGTATGGTTCCTGCAACATAAGTGTATGACCCACGAGGCTCCCTCCCCCACATTGCTGCAGGAGCCGCAACAACACCACCACCACTAAATGATGAATTTAACAAGGACGTTAAATTCTAGAAAACTGGAATGATAGGGCAACCAAATACATTGCATGAACCTAGATTGGAGTCTGAATTAGAAAAAGAATTATTATAAAAGGACTTGATTGAAATATTTGGTTCAATCAGAATTTCAAATGAACATTAGGTATAATTGTTTTATCAATGAGAAAGGTCCTGAATTTGATCATATTACTGTTGCTATGTAGAAAAATCCTATTTTTAGTAGCCATAGGCTGAGGTATTTCATGGTGAAGGGTTACTAATTGCTCTGATTCACTCTCGCATGGAGCTGGAGGAAAAAGATTGACACATACTCATGAAGAAGTAAAGAAGACATGGATAAATATTGCCAAATTATTTTTGGCTGCTGTTTACCACTAATAATTTTGACAAATTGAAATTTTACTCCAGGAAGATTTTAAAACTGAATAGCACTTTTATTATGGGAGAAATTGGAAAATACATAATTACTTTCATATAAATTCTTTATATAAAATTTTACAAAAATTATGCTTTATAAAGTCATAGGTCTGTACTACTTAATATTTTTATGTTAACATGCCATTGTAATAGATAGCCACCTGATGGACATGATAGACCATCAAACTGGGAGTCAGGAAACCAGATTACAGAGCTGTTTCTCACTTTCTATTGAAACTTGTAAAATGCTAGGCCCTTTTAAATGAGGCTATTAATGTCGTTTTCTATCTCATAAATCTGTTATGAGATTCACATAATCTAACACTGTAGAAAATTAAAAACTCGGCACATGCAAGACATGGTATATAAGAACACTGGGAAGTTCACGTGCATCTTGGGATTTGGCCTGTATTTGTAATTTGTTTTCAACAAATAGCTTCTATTCAAAATAGTTACACTTGCACAAAAACAATTCAAAGGGATAAAGGCACACCTTTGCTCATCACAGTGCTTAGTACAATAGCAAAGATTCAGAAACAATCCAAATGCCTAACTACAGAGGAATGAAAAAAGACATTGTGGTCATTGTATATATTGCTGCAACATGGATGGAACTAGAGGATATTATGCTGAATGAACTCAGTCAGAAGGACAGGGATAGATATAGAATCATCTAAAAGATACACAGCAAGGTATTTACAAAGGGCCAAAGGCAACACAATAGGAAACTGAGTTTAGAGGAAGGGATATAAGAGTGGGATGTTTGGGTCCTTTTTGGGGTACATACACTGGTGATAGCTGTGGGGTTGCAATTATATACATGGGAAACCAGCATTAGCAGTATTTTACATCACAGAGCCACAATCAAGAATAATTTGTTAATACAAATTTAAATACAGTTGGTAAAAGCTAATAGTGAAATTCCCTCACTCTTTTATGTTTGATGTTTTCTCTGCCTTAGAACAGTTTATGTAACTGAGAAATCATCTCTTTTCTAAAGCTTAGTAACTCATGTGGGTATACGTAAATTGATAACACTTTTGGTTTTTATTACAGTTTAGGGAGTCAGAATACTATTAAAATTTATGCTACTGATTACAAAATTACTACACTCCAACACTACCCAAATGCACATACCCCTCGACCACTGTCCCTTATCTCCTCTTGTCTGAATTTTCTCTCCTCTCTTCTCCTCTTCCCCCACTGTTTGACAATTAGTTCTGAATTTCCTCCAAGCACAAAAAAAAACATTAATTTGAAAGATCCACTCCTCAGTTTTAGCGACATTTCCAGAACCTCATCTAATCCTCCTGGACGAGGTCAGGGGCCCCAGGTCCAGAGATTTTGTACTAATTTGTCCCATTACCTATTTTCTCCTCTCCAGATAGTAAGCAAAGCTAGTCTTGCCTCACTCTTTATTGCACATTCAATAAATACTTGTTAAAAGGCAGCACTTAAGGAAGACAGCAAATTAAAATACTTGCTGAAAGGACAGTTGACTTTTTCAAGAAGTATTTTGAGCACTTCTGATATTTTGTGCTTTGTGTTTAACAGTGTAGGGACAAAAGAGATTTTTCTGGATCTTCCTGTTTCTCAGATTACCCAGCTACCAGACTGAATTCTTTGCTGCGCTTGGAAGTTACTGTTTGCAGCATTGCTATGCCACCTTTTGGCTGCACCTGGGAATTGCACCATCTCTGTTGAGCTGATTTTCTGAGCGCAACTCGAAGCTTGCTCTCTAGTTCCAAAGAGTCTGAAATTTAATTTTTTTGTCGTATCTCTGTCAGCTTTGGGTACCAGTGTAATGTTCTCTTCGTATTAAGCATCATTCATTTATTCCACAAACACTCATTGAACGCATACTTCATGACAGGTTCGGTTATTAGGGGCTGCAGATATAGAGATAGAAATAAAATATGTCTGTTGATCTTGAGAAGTTTACAGTCTGCCTTAGAGAAAGAGGATGATAAATATATAATAATTAAACTGATAATTAACTACTAATGTGTTTTCAGGAAAAATGCAAGGTGCCTAATATTTCCATACTACATCTTTCTGGAGTATAAAGGTGGCATTGCTATATACTGATATTCCTTCCTAAGTATACTGATTTCAAGTATATTTTGCTACTCTAACCAGAACAGGAGATTGGTGTTCCTTCTCAGGTGAAGGGTTAGAACGATGGTAATAGTTACTGGAATGATTTGTGGGACCTAATTTTTGAAAAAATCAGTATTAATTTCCATCCAAACATAGAATGCTATTCAAATGAACCTATTCAAGGTGACTTGATACCAAAAATTAAATAGTACAGATATTAATAATGATATTACTCTATCTATTGAATGCTTTTTGTCAGGTACTACTTGGCATTTTATTAAATGCCACTATGTTTTACTAAAAAAATTTAAGTACTGTGGTTTACATAGATACTGATAGTTGGGTCTTAGGCATACAATATTCGAACAGCAATCCTGCCACCAGTGTCAACTTCTCTCTTTCAGTATTTCCACGCTCCCTTTTGCCCCACTCACCACCCACCGTACCCCTGCTTGTCACCTTGACAGATACATTTACATTTGGTGGTTGTAGTTTAGATCTTGTATTTTCAGTGTTTGAGGCTATTCCTTGGATATATATGTATACCACTCTCCACATCACTGGTATTCCCGAAGTCCCTGACCACTGTTCCCCCAGTATTTCACTTTCTCATCATCTACTCCTCCACAAATTTAATTTCTTTTCGTTTTAAAATTTTTAAAATTATTTTTTAATTGAACCACCGTGAGATAGTTACAAGCTTTCATGTTTGAGTTTCAACCATAAAATGATCAAACACCCAACCCTCCACCTATGAACATTCTTTACCACCACTGTGTAGATATGCCAAATATTCTTTTTTTTTTGCTTTTTGGGTCACACCCAGAGATGCACAAGGGTCACTCCTGGCTCATGAACTCAGGAATTACTCCTGGCGGTGCTCGAGGGACCATATGGGATGCTGGGAATTGAACCCAGGTTCTACCCGCTGTACTATCACTCCAGCCCCAATGCCAAATATTCATATTTAATTCATTTGTCATTATACACCTAAGTTAATTCCATATCTCTGCTATTGTATTAAGTGCTTCAATGAACAAAGGTGAGCATGTATACTTTTGAATGTTTTTGTATCTTGGGAGTAGCTACCAAGAAATACAGTTCTAGGTAGCTAAGAATTCAACCCAGGGGATTGACCTGGGTTCAGTGTGTGCAAAATAAAGGTCCAACGCTTTGTACTATCACTCTAGCCTCACCACTCAATTTCTTATTTTTTAGTATGACTTTGGCTATTTTTGGTCTCTTCTGACTCTAGACAAACTTTATTACCGATGTTTCTAGGTCCTTGAAAAATGTTTTCTGAATTTGGATGGGAATTATATTGAATCTATATAATAGCTGTTTGGCATTTTAAATGCAATGCCTAGCATAACATTTATTTGAATGCAGTGAGGTGGAAATAATAATAATAATAATTATTATTATTATTATTATTGTTGTTGTTATTATTACTGCAAGAACAGGGTGAAGAATGTAGGGTCTGGAAGAGAATTGCCCACATTGCATCTGGCATTGCTGTTTTCCAGCTTGAAACTAGAAAATTTACCTAAGCTCTGAGTCACATTTTTCCATCTACAGAAATGTTGATTATAAGAGAATTTTATTTTGTAGGCTTGCTTATGGAGTGACACAGATGATGAAAAACAAGATGTCCAATTCCTGACCTGTATGCTTGCCTAATTGTTATTCTGAATATCCCGTTCCTGGGTACCTTCTGTTTCTCAGCAACAGAAGTTTCAATTGACTGTGCAATGCAATATTCTGAAATCATTTTGATGAGCATTGGTCTTAGCTGAAACCTTGCAGAAGTAGTTTTTCAATAGACACTTGGTATTTCATTTCCGGGAGGAGATCACTCAGGTCCACTGCACAAATAATCTCCCCCTTTGATTTCAGTGACATTATTGTTTGCATGAAATGTCTTTGAAAACATGATGTAGTTGTTACACAAAGAGTAAGATTTTCTTCTGGCTTTATTTTATTATAGTTTAGGTAACATTGTTGCAAATAGAATTAAAGTTTACGATACTGATATAAAGTCTCCATACCCCATCCCCACCAAAGGAAGATCTATAAAACCAGCTGTCCCATATATTTATTTAACCAACTATTTTTGTTCTTGTTAGCTATAGTCCTAGCATCTGTCTAGCTATCTGAAAGGGCTACTAACAGCACCTGGGCTGAAAATTAACAAATGCCAACCGTCTCCATCCTGGGGTTAATTGTTGTGGTTATAGAATCATGAAGGAGATCAGAGAAATTCAAATAGTGGACAAGCATAGAAAGCAACATATTAGGACAAAAGGGAGGAAAAGTGGCTGGGAGATGCGGATGATTTTTTTCTGGACTTGGATCCAAACTCCAGAGTGAAGGATGTCTTCTTAACAAAGAGTCAACTGTGATCTGTGATTACTGAAGCTGCTAGTTCCTACACTGACAGCACCATCTGGGATAAATGTGCTGATTTAGAAGCACAGCCTCAGCCGTGGCTGCCGTCCCTCTGAAAGGAAGGTTAATGGCTGGGTTAAAGGAAAAGGCAGGTGGAACGTGCTTCCTTAGCCCACACCTCCTCTTGCCTTAATGACTGCCAAGTCCAAGGGCTCTCTCTGTTCCTAGAGCCAAGGGCCATTTGTCTCAGAAGCCAAATCGAACTAAATTGATATCTTTCTTGTTCTCTTAGTTATTTGGAAAAAAAATATCAGGACTGGCTGATTATGAGCAAAACTTGCACTGCTCCCACAGCTTCCTGAGTCATGGCTGGGCTGTTTTAATGTCTGATTTTCTCATATCTGAGACCTTGAGGGCATTTGGGAGAGACTGACTTCAGGGCACCCTGGATTTTCTGATAAACTCCCAACAGCCTAGGGCATCAGGACTCAAGTTGCTGTGATTGGAATGGTGCAGATGGGAATCGAAAAGAGAAACCATGGAGAGCCATTACTGTCAGATGCAGAGCTTGGAACCAAGACAACCACATTTTAAGATGTTTCAGATATTTCTGAGGTATATTGTAAACAACCAGGAGGCTCCAGTTTTCTCAGTAATAAGAGGCTCCACTTTGAAGTTTCTGAGTAAATAGAAGCTGTCCCCTCCCTCCTCCCAGAAGAGGAACTTGTGCCATGGTAGGAAGAATTTTTTTGTGTTTCTTCTCTTAAAACTGTAATGTTACAGTGACCTGGCTTAGTGGCTTTTCAAAGAATGCAAAAGTAACGAAACAAAATCAAACTAAATTCAGATTATAAGAATTGAAGAGTGGTTTATGAGACTAAGAAGGGAAATGAGACAGATAAATGGAATAAAGGGTGATGGGTGGAAAGTAGACTTTTGGTGATAAATATAATAAATATAATAAATGTAATAAATAAATATTACACATTTTGGTATCTATGCTTGTACCTGAAATCCATGTAATGTTATATACCAGTGGTATTTCAGTAAAATTAGTTACCACAAGGGGAGTAGATGAGAAAGTATCTCAAATGAGCTTGATTTTGTTAACCAGGCATTCACAGAATTGTTTTAATCTGTTGAACAGATTTTTAGGTGTGGTGAAGGATTCAGAAGAAACATATGATTTGGGTTCTCCACCTCATTATCAACTCTGCAAGACAAAGAAACATGAAGCAATTTAGGAGCAGTGAATTGAAGAGATGAGAAGCCTAATGGTATCCAGAGAATGTGGTGGTCAAATTGGTGGGTGCTGAGAGATTGGTAGCATTGGCTATGATGCAAGGCAGTGGACATGGTGTAAACCGTGTGATTATAGCACAAGACCTAAATCAGGAAAGATCATGATGGAGGAGTAGTTAGGAGTAAATGCAAGCTGAACCCAAGGCATGGGCAGTGTTTTGGAAATCAGGTGTATTTATTTGGGACTTGGTTTTCTACTTTGGTTAGAAAGAGAAAGAACACCGCTATTATAAAAGCACCTTCAGATGTTCTGCTGTCCCTCCAATATTAGCCAATTTCTCTTTATCTCTGTAGACAGCACTTCTAGATCACAGGGAAGAAATTGAGGACAGAGGCAGGAAGGAGTCTATTGGAGTCTTATGAACTCAACTGCTTTTACTCTCAAATACTCAATTTAATAGAAATGAAATCATCTACACTTCCCCCCATACAGCCATTACAAAACAAAATGAATATAAAAATAGATATTCTTTACCTCTCCAGTTGAATAATTTGAACAGTACATAGTGTGTGATCCATGTCTCAGAAAGAAGAAATATAGTGTACCTTGGACTCCAGTAGAGAAGGGAAATTTTCTTTGTTAGCTCTTTCTCCTTTGTCCAACTTCTAATTGCTGAAATAACTTGGCACTAAGTCCCTATCTCTTCTTTTCTCTGTAACCACTCTTGCCTTCCCTCTAGGTTTAAATCTCCATCTACGTGCTGATACTACACACATTCTCTCTCCAGCCCAGATATCTCCCTTGTGCTCTGCATGCCAATCCCATCTGCTTATTTATCCTGTGTCTCGGTTTGATATATCTAAAAAGAACATATAATTTTGTAAAATACCTGATGAAAACAACACTGAGTTACAGTTAATAGAACTGTAATAAAATGGTGCTGGGTGAGGTTGACGGGAAAGGGGATCTTAGGATATAGTAGGACAAGTGGAGGGACTTGGGCACTGTAGTGGTAGGCAGAGTATAGTACACTTTGCTGGTGGGCACTGTTGTGGCAGCACTGTATGGATACATGAATAAAATGATAATATTGTGTATACGGTAAAGAATTCCTTTTCTTTTGTGGCCATAACGACTCATGATCTGGGCTTACTTCTGGCTCTGCACTCAGGGATCACTCCAGGTGGGATTGAAGGACCATATAGGGTGCCAGTCATCCAACCTGAATCGGTTATCCAACCTGGACAGTACAGATGGTACGGTGTTTGTCTGCAAGCACCCTATCCACTGTATATCACTCTGTCCCCCTCCCCAATTAATGATTTTATAAACTTGTCAAGAATACAAATAGAATTATTATTATTATTGACTTCTGAGCCACACACAGGGGAGTTAGCACTGTACTATCTCTCAGGTCCCACAAATGGAACTTTTGATTTTTGTAACCTCCCCTTTTGTATCTACTTATCCTCCACTCTAGTCATTTCAGCAAATGATATCACTGTTCATGCATTTCCCTTAATTCTTTTATTTTCCTCACTCCCCTAATCCCTATCCACATTTGAATTCCCAACCAATCCTACCAGTTTTGTCTTTGGAGTCCATCTAGATTCTGTTCACTCCTCTCCTCATTTGTCACTGTGTTTTGTTTGATTTTGGAGCACACATTATCTTGTGCTTAGATGACAACAAGAACCTAAACACTTCCCAATGTCTCCATGTGTGAGAGAACTAGAGTTTACCTCTTTTTTTCTTTTTTTTTTCTTTTTGGGTCACACCTGGCGATGCACAGGGGTTATTCCTGGCTCTGCACTCAGGAATTACCCCTGGCGGTGCTCAGGAACCATATGGGATGCTGGGAATCTAACCTGGGTTGGCTGTGTGCAAGGCAAACGCCCTACCCACTGTGCTATCATTCCAGCCACTAGCACCTTATTTTCAGCTATGATTGAATTATCCCTTGGACCTTCAAAAGTTAACTTTTTTTTGCTAAATACAAATCATTTTGCTTATGTTTACTAACAGTAATATTCTTCTGTAGATTATTCCAGCAATTACATTTATTTATATTAAAGATTCCATGTGGGATAGTGTACATTTTAATGTGGTACCTAATTTAAAAGTTTAAAAGTCATATGCTATATGTGAAAAATAAAATAAAAATGTCATTCAATGAACTACAGTTAGAGAAATCAGTATGAACTTTAAATAAACTCTGGGGGTACAAAAATACAGTAGAAACATCATTCATGCTCCTATGTTCATCACAGCACTATTCATAACAGCCAGAATCTGGAAACATCCTGAGTGCCCAAGAACAGAAGAATGAATAAAGAAACTATGACACAACTACACAATGGGATACTATGCAGCTTTTAGGACAAATGAAGTTATGAAATTTGCCAAAAATAGATGGATATAGAGTATCATGCTGAGTGAAAAGGGTTAGAAGGAGAGAGACAGATATAGTATGACTATATTCATTCATTTTTATATATTAACATATATATAGTAGAAGACTAATATACAAAGCAAGGGTAAACAGGGGCCAGGGGGACTGGTCAATGGTTGGAATGTACCTCAAGTTTGTGTAGGGTGGAGGGTAGGTAAGATAGAGAAGAGATCTACACTCTATCACTGTCATCTCATTGTTCATCGATTTGCTCAAGTGGGCACCAGTAACGTCTCCAGTTGTCCCTGTTGCGTGCTACTGTAGCCCAATGGCTTCTGCTTGCCCTAGGAACACGAAATGAGACTTGTTACTGTTTTTGGCATATTGAATACGCCATAGGTAGCTTGCCAAGCTCTGCTGTGAGGACGGGATACTCTCGGTAGCTTGCTGGGCTCTCTGAGAGGGACAGAGGAATTGAACCTGGGTCGACCACATGCAAGGCAAACACCCTACCCGCTATATTATTGCTCAAGTCCCTGTGGATATCTTTGTAAGACACATGCTGTACCACCTGGCTATGTCTAGGCCCTCATCTTGGTTTTCAATTCCATGCTCAATTAAAGGAACCAGGGACTGCTTGGAGAAATTTCCTCTTCTAGAGTTGAGGAAGGAAATATACAAGATGAGCATCAAGAATCTCCAATTGCCAGTATAGAATAACATAACATGAGTCTGACACTCAAGGACAGGAGATACAAGAGCGAGGATTGCCCCATAGCTGGAAGCCTGCTTCATCAGCAGAGGGGAGAAGGCAGATGGAATAGAGAACGGATTACTAAGGAAATGATGGCTGGAGGAACCAGTCAGGATTGGAGATATGTGCCGAAAGTAGATAATGGACCAAACATGATGGCCTCTCAGTGTCTGTGTTGCAAGCCATAATGCCCAAAAGTAGAGAGAGAATATGAGGAATATTGTCTGCCATGGAGGCAGGGAGAGGGTGGGAAAGCGGGGGTATACTGGGGATATCGGTGGTGGGGAATGTACACTGGTGGAGGGATGGGTGTTTGATCATTGTGTGATTGTAACCCAAAATTGAAAGCTTGTAACTATCTCACGGTTATTCAATAATTTTTTTTAAAAAGGATCTCCAATTGCCATCAAGTAAATGCTCAAAAAGGGAGACTGACAAAGGAATATAGGTGTCTAAAAATTTAGGAATCTGTAATAATTTCAAAAATAAAGTTATATTTTATTTCAAGGTATAAAATCTATATCCATGTATAAAATCAATATAAATGATATAAATTAATAAGTTAATAATGAAGAAAGGATACATGTTCCTTACAAAATGCCTCTTTTTCAGTAGGTGGTGAAGCTTCTTTTCTTTCTTATCAACTCGAGGGTGTACAGAACTTACTGGCTTAATTCCAAAGCACCAAGCTTGGAAAATAAGAAGCAATAATGTCATAATGGAGAAGTCTCGCTAATAGTATGTTAAATGATGAACGTTGAAGCAGAAGTACATGAATATAAAAACTACATCATGTAGATATAATATGACCCTGATCTGAGAAGTACATATCACCTCTGTGACATTCTTTCTGAGCACTCAGTCTGAATCCAATCACAAGGAAAAAGCATAAGACAAACCAAAGTTGATGGATATACAACAGACAGAATACCTGACCAATACTCTTCAAAATTGACAAGGTCAAGAATAAAGCAAGGAAAGAATAGGAAATAGTGACAGACCACAAAATTAAAAAGGAGAGGTGAATGATACTAAATGCAGTGTGGTATTTTGGATTACATCTTAGAAAAACAAAAAGACATTAGTATAAAAACTGGTGAAATACAAATAAAGCCTTGAGTTTAGTATCTTTTGTCCAAGTATTGATGTCTTTGTTTTGACTAACCCATAATAGTAATTTAATGTATTAATAACAATAGGGGAAACCAGATGAAGAGTGTGTGCTGTATTATCTTTCCACATATAGTTTCTACTATATGATCTTTGCAACTTTTCTCTTTTGATTTTGGGAGGTTTCTAAAAGTTCCATGTCTGTAGGAATTGCCATCAGAACTATCATGAGGGAGGAACAGGCATGAAGAATGAATAATTTGTCTCTCTGTCTTTAAGAGGAGAAATTGCCATCTAGCATGCTCTCTGCATAACACTGGAGAAAGCTGATCTTTGGCTGGAAGAGTAAACAGCTTGAAAGCTAAGGATTGAGATATAGATCTTAATCTCACATGTATCAGAATCAGCAAGGGGTGTTAGAAATGCTGATGTTTCTGGTTGTTTCAGAAATTTGAATTTTCTTGAGAGGCACCTCATTTACCAGATCTAATTATTTTTTGTCTTTAAAACTAAGTTTAGGGGCTGGACTGGTAACACAGGGAGTAGGGCATTTCCCTTGCAAGCCGTCGACATGGTTTTAATTCCCAGCATCCCATATGGTCCTGTGAGCACTGCCAGGAGTAATTCCTGAGTGCAGAGCCAGGAGTAACCCCTGAGCATGGCCCGGTGAGACCCAAAAAGCAGAAAAAAACAACTAAGTTTAAAATTGGGGTATGGTGATTTACAATACTTTTAATGATGGTTTCCAATGCATATAATTCCAGTATCAAAGCTATCACCAGTATAGCCATATCCATCTCCTAAAGACTCCAATGCCCTTCTTTTTAGTATATGCCCCAAACTCAGTTGTGTGGATTGTTTCTCTTATTATGTTGCCTTTGACCCTTTGTAGATACCTTGCTGTGTATCTTTTAAGTTCCACTTCTGAAAGAGACCATTTTGTATCTATCCCTTTCCTTCTAACTGACTCTTTTCGGCATATTAGCCTCTGGTTCTATCCATGTCATTACAAACGGCATGACTTTATTTTTCTTTTATAGAGCTGTGTAGTGTTCCATTGTGTATACATACCACAACTTCTTGATCCTTTCATCCATAGTTGGAAATTTTTGTTATTTCCATTTCTTTTTATTCTTTTTGGGTCACATCTGGAGATGCACAGGGGTTACTCCTGGCTCTGCACTCAGGAATCACTCCTGGCGGTGCTCAGGGGACCATATGGGATGCTGGGAATCGAACCTGGGTCAGCCGTGTGCAAGGCAAACACCCTACCCGCTGTGCTATTCTCCAGCCCCAGTTATTTCCATTTCTTATCTATTATACTAAATACTGCAATGAACATTGGTGTGTAATATGTATCTCTTTAAATTTTGTATTTTGTGCATAGATGCCAAGAAGCAATATATCTGGGTCATACAGGAGTTTTATTCCTGTTTTTTTAAGAAAGCTCTATATTGATTTCCATAAGTTTTGAACCAGACAACATCCCCATCAACAGTGATGATGGTACATTTTTCACCATGACCCTGCCAACAACACTTGCTATTTCCAGTCTTTTTGATATGTGCCATTCTCACTGGCATGAGATAATATCTCAGTGTTGCTTTGATTAGCATTCCTCTAATAATGAGTGACAATGAGCATTTTTTTGTATGTGCCAGGTCTAAATTTGTGCCCAGGACAATTTTACTTTTCATAAGCATAGCTGGTAATTCCTAAACATATAGTTTGGGAACCACTTAGCTAAGAGAGATTCTAGGGAAAAAGACAGCAAAAACAACATATTGGATGAAGAGGGCATGCATCTTTACAGTAGTCAAGGACTTGCTCTGGGAAAATTAAAGGTCATGAATATTTCTTACAATTCTGAGTAGAAGGAAGTCCAGGCCAGTTCACTTGAATTAGAAGTTCAGCTGGAGAAATAGTACAGTGAATAGGGCACTTGTCTTCCAAGCAGCTGACCCTGATTTGATTCCTAACTATGGTCCCCCAAGCCCTGCCTGGAATGAAATCTGAACACAGAACCAGGAAAAAAAAATCCTTAGAACTGCTGAGTGTGACTCAAAACCCTAAAAGTAAAATTTATTAAATTTTCTATTAAAGAGCTATGCGTGGGCCTGGAGCAATAGCACAGCGGTAGGGCATTCGCCTTTCTCGAGGTCGACCCGCGTTTGATTCCTTCGCCCCTCTCGGAGAGCCTGGCAAGCTTCCAAGAGTATCGTGCCTGCATGGCAGAGCCTGGCAAGCTACCAGAGGCGTATTGGATATGCTGAAAATAGTAACAATGAGAGACGTTACTGGTGCCCACTCAAACTAATCGCTGAGCAACGGGGTGACAGTGACAGTGACAAAGAGCTATGATTTACAAAGTTACCAATAGTTGTGTTTTAGACACAAACAATAATTCAACACCAATCCCTCCACCAGTGTCAACTTCCCTTCAGCAGTATTCCCAGATTCCCTCCCATCCCAACCCCCACTCAACCCCCAAAATAGAATTTCTTAAAAATAAAGTAGTCAGGATAAAAGAGTAGGTGTTCTGAGTCTTGATTTGACCTCCTCGTTGATTTGGGGGAAGATTTTTAGAAGAATGGGTATTAGTTATTTGAAAATCTTGTAGAATTTACTTGTGAAATTGTCTGGTCCTGAGTTTTTAAAATTTTTATTATATTTTTATGTCTGCATTATCAGTTATAAGTGTGATTATTTTGTTTCTGATTCTTTTTATTTAGCAATCACTTCAAAGAATGAGTTCTTGGTTTCATTGACTTCTTTCATCATTTTGATCTTTGTCTCATTTATTTCAGCTGTAATTTTAATTATTTCCTTCCCTTTACTGATATTTTGCTACTTTTGTTCCTCCTTTTCTCATTCCTTTAGAGGTAATATTAGATGGTCTATTTGACTGTTTTCTTGTTTATTCACATGGGCCTATATTGTGTCAAAATACCCTTCCTCTCTATCCTGTTAGATCTAATAATTACACATCTCTTTGCTTTCCTTGTTTACCAGCTAAAACTTTTTCTAAACTTTTTGAGTTTTGTTTATGGATCTAGAGCTGGCCATGCTCCTGGCTTACTTCTGGCTGTGCTCAGGAATCATTCCTGGCAGTGTTCTGGGGATGGTATGTGGTGCTGGGGATTGAAACTGAGTAGGCTGCAAAACAAGCACCATATTTGCTGGACTATAACTCTGGGCTTCACTTCAGGTAAACGCTTTATTTCTACTTTGATTTCTTTATTAAATCAGGAGTATTCAGAAAAATGTTCTTGCTCTCCACACGTTTAAAGGTTTTCCCATTGTGTTTTTGTTGTTAGCTTCTAGTCTCATACCATTGTGATAAGAAAAGACACTTGATATGATTCTAATCTCCACATGTTAATTTTAATTAATTTTGGGGCCTCCCAAGCAGTGCTCAGAAGGCCCTGGGTGGGGGGCCCGCAGATGATTTTCATTCAGATTGATTGGTGATTCAGTGTGATGGCCTGAGGGTGTGGTGTTTGTTGAGTACTCTTTATTCAGGATTACCCAGACCACCTCTGTAGTGCGCAGGCCTACCAGGACCATACTCAATCATACTCAAGAGGCTTTGAAGACTTTACCTGGTGATGATTTGGGGACTATGTGGTGCCAGAGATCAAACCAAGGTCAGCTGCATTCAAGGCATACGTCATAATCTTTTATCTATTTCTCCAGCCCTTGATCTTCAGATACTTTAGGGATTCTTTTGTGTCCTAACTTGTAGCCTATCCTTGACAATATTCCACAAGCACTTCAGAAGGATGTGTACCCATTTTAGGGGGTGAGATGGAAGTTTCTATATTAAATTGATATCTTTCATCTCTTCATTTAATGCCATTATTTCCTTATGAATATTTTGCCTGGATAATCTATCCTTTGGTGATCTGCATAGATCTCCTACAGGTATTGTGCTGCTATTAAAGAATTACTTTGATCCCTTTGTTCTTTGCATAATCATTTTGTTCATTTGGGTACTGAGTTTTTCTAAGGTATTAATGACAATTTCATCTTCTTGATGGTTTGACCACTTGATCAAGATGTAATACTCACCTTTTATTCTTACTGCTTTAGTTGAAAGTCTATTTTTGTGATTTGACAAAAGCAGTCTCTGTCCTTTTCTTTGCATTATTGACTTGGAACGCTTTGCTCTAGCCTTTCACTCTGAATACATTTGCCTTTATATCTGATGTGAGACTTTTGCATGCTTGGTATATAGTGATTTTAAGAAAATTCATCCAGTTACACTCTTCTTTTTTTTTGTTTATTTTTGGGGGGCCATACTCTGTGATGCTCAGGGGTTACTCAGGCTCTGTGCCCTGGATGGAATTTCTCCTGATGGTGCTCGGGGGACCATCTAAGATTCTGGATATTGAACCCAGGTTGTCCATGTGCAAGGCAAACACCCTACCTACTTTACTATCACTCTGGCTGCACTCTGTGTTTTCTCATTAGTGAGTTCGGGTCATTCAAATTTTGTTATTCTGAAGCCCTTATTTTTCCTTAATATTTCAATGATAAATTTTGCTGTGTAGTTGGCAGTTTTTGTCTCTTTGATAGTTTAATGCCTGGGCTGGAGCAATAGCACAGCGGTAGGGCATTCGCCTTTCACGCGGTTGACTTGTGTTCGATTCTTCTGCCCCTCTCGGAGAGCCCGGCAAGCTACCGAGAGTATCGAGCCCACATGGCAGAGCCTGGCAAGCTACCCGTGGTGTATTGGATATGCCAAAAACAGTAACAATAAGTCTCACAATGAGAGACATTACTGGTGCCCGCTCAAACAAATTGATGAGCAATGGGATGACAGTGACAGTTTAATGCCATTCTACTTTCTTCTAGCCTGTAGGGCTTTAGTTAGGTAAACTTAAGGAAACCTGGTAGAAGTGTCTGTGTGCACTGTTCTCCTCCTGCCACCCTTTCTTCCCATTGTTGATGTTGTGATGACCAGGGAATACAAACATACCTGACTGTGGTGATTGCATATATTTTAGCTGAAGGGGTTGCATATCAGGTTTCTGAGTTTTGTACACTTAACCATAATGCTCACCGGAGTTTGTATTTCTTTAAAATGATGCGCGCATATGTGCTTGGTAGGGGCTTGCACAATTGGTTGAGGCAGACATGTTCTAGTGCTCACTGGGAGTCACTGTGGAGTACATATTTGCCTAGGGCCACACCTCCTGACCATTTTTGTGGGTTTGTTTTGGGGTCACACCTGACATTGCTCAGAGCTATCTCCTGACTCTCTGCTCAGGGATCACTCCTGGCAGTCTCAGGTATGCCAGTGGATGGGCTCTGGCATGGGTTCCAGTGGATCAAAGTCACATGCAGGGAAAGTGCCCAGCTCACTGTACTATCTCCCTGGTGGTGCTTACTAGGTATCACAACCTATATGTGGTGCCAACCTTATGCCAATAGTGTACTCATAGACCTCGAAAAAGTAGATCTAAGCTCATGCACTGCCCATGTGGAACACTGGGCATATAAACTCATGAACATAGGTTTTTCAATGTAGTCACTGTAGGAGATAAATTCTATATTCCTGACTCTTGATAGTTTAACAACGAAGAATCTTGGCGTATGTCATTTTTGATTTGTGAATATGTGTGGTCTCTCAGCTTTCTGAGAATCTGTAGTTAGTTTTTCATTAAGTTTGGGACATTCTCAGTTATTTCTCTGAATATTATCTCTTCTAACGTCCACTTCTCTTCAACTTCAGTAATTCCCAGTAATGTGATGCTTTATTTCTAATAGTTTGTTATACTTCTAATAGATTTGTTGTACTTGTACTTCTAGTAGATTCTGATATTTTAAAATAGATTTTCTTGATTTTTTTCTTAACCCTTGTCTCTCTTTTCTTTTGGGTAATTACAGTAGTTTTTCCTCTACAATTTATGCTATTTTATCATATTTTAGGTAGTTAACAGTGTTACTGTTTATATATAAACATGGTAATTTCATCTTTTTGATATTATTTCTTTTATGAGTTGAGTCTACTTGTTATGCCTTCTATGTTAGATTGAATTGTATTCAATATGTTATTTATACCCAGAATCTGTTTTGAGTTTTCATGTGTCTTCAATCTGTTCTGTGAAGAATTCCTTGTGTTTTTGTAGCTCCATTGATATCTGTCTTGTTTCTCTTTATTTCGTTGATATTATTTAATTTGGTTAAGTTTTGTTATGAGTCTTTTAATTTCCTTGTTACCTCCTCTAGTTCTGTGTTTGCCTGGGGATATTTGTCATTTTTTAAAAGTAAATTTAATCTTATTTTCATAACGGTTTTCTGTTTCTGCATACACATCTGGTTTGCTTTCTTTTAGTCTCCTTCAGGTGGTGCTGTGGCCTTAAGTGTTGCAATTCTCTTTTATTTCTATGCCTTTGGTGGGGTTGGATAGAGCAACAGTGGGAGGGGACGGAAAACCATGATTGATCATAAAGTGTGAGGAAAAGAGTTAGATATACCATGCCTGCCACCTCTGTGGCTACTCCTAATTTTTATTCATATCAAAAGCTCATGTAATAGTTTTCTATCTTCGAACTAAGACCCAATCTCCGCACTATTTTCTGAAGGAGGTGAAAGGGGACTGAGCCTGTGCAGCTTGCACTAGCTCAGAACACCAGGACTCAGCTGTAGTTCATCCAAACTTAGTTTATAGTTTAGGCCAGTAGCATATTTTGACAGTCACTGATATTATGGAGAATTTATTTCCATAGCCTCAGTCCTCCCCACAATACTGTCTGGTCTACAAAAGAAATGACTTTTGTATGCCACAACACAGATCTTTTCATTGGTTAATACTCTCAACTCCTTCTGGTTACCAACTTTCAGGTGTATGTATGTACATGTGTGTTAGGTGAAACAGGCTGAGAGGTATTTTCTGTAATATATATATGTATACAAGTCTCACAATGGAGACGTTACTGGTGCCTGCCTGAGCAAATTGATGAACAACGGGACGACAGTGCTAGTGCTACATGTAATATATATTGCATGAAATATAATACAATATGAAATTTATATAAAATATCATACAAAATATATAAAATATGCATGGTATGTAACATAATATGTGTAATTGATGTCATATATAACATAGTATATTATATATTCTTAAATAAAATTTTAGTAGATAATATATGTGAAATTAATATGAATATACTTTGCTATAGTAAATGCAATTTTATTTTATAAAATATTCATTATATACAATTTATATATTAAGTTATAATATGCATTATAACATGCAAATTATAGAATAAATATTTTGTGTATTATATATTTATTAATTATTTATTTTATATAGCACTGTAGCATTGTTTTCCCATTGCTCATCGATTTGCTTGAGTGGGCACCAGTAATGTCTCCATTGTGAGACTTGTTGTTACTGTTTTTGGCATATCAAATGCACCAGGGTAGCTTGCCAGGCTCTGCTGTGTGGGCAGAATACTGTAAGGAGCTTGCTGGGCTCTCTGAGAGGGACGGAGGAATCAAACCTGGGTTGGCAGCATGCAAGGCCAATGCCCTACCTGCTATGCTATCACTCCAGTCCTTATTTTATATATTAATGTAATTTAACTTTACTTATTTTATTCATTTTATTTTATGTATGATATATTTTATATATCATAATGTATATTATAATTTAATAATAAATTTTATATAATAAATGTATTTTATGTAATAAAATTTTAATATGAATTTACATATGTTTATATAATAAAATGTATTTCATATTAATTCGACATATTATATAATAACATTTTATATACTAAATATATTTAAAATATATATTAAATAAACAAAATATATAAAATATGTATATAATATCAATTATACCGATTAAATATTATATATTATACAATATGGACAGACTGGAGTGATAGCACAGCGGGTAGGGAATTTGCCTTGCATGTGGCCAACCCAGGTTCGATTCCTCAAGCTACGGAGAGTATCCCGCCCGCATGGCAGAGACTGGCAAGCTACCCGTGGCATATTCAATATGCCAAAAGCAGTAACAACAAGTTTCACTATGGAGATGTTTCTGGTGCCCGCTCAAGCAAATCGATGAGCAATGGGATGATAGTGATACAGTGACAGTTCCATATAATATGGATTAATGATATGTTATCTGATAAATGCAATACATAATATATGATAATATAATAAAGTAATATTATTGTAATATTAAAGTAATATTATATTATAATAATATCTAATATTATTATTTAATGATATCTAATATTACTATATAAATTATATTATAGCATAATGACATAATATATATTATTATATAATACAAATCTAATATATAATACGTATCAGTATGATATATTGTGTCATAATCAGTATCATTGTATCACTGTCATCCCATTGTTCATCAATTTTCTCGAGTGGGCGCCATTAACGTCTTCATTTGTCCCTGTTGCATGCTAGTGTAGCCCAATGGCATCTGTTCACTCCAGGAACACGAGGAGCACGTTGTTGTTACTGTTGTTGGCATATTAAGTACATCACGGGTAGCTTGCCAGGCTCTGCCTTGTGGGAAAAAGAAAATAAAAAAATAAAAGATGAGATTACATGGGGGGGTTGGAGTTTGTGGGTGTGACTGCTAAGCTGCTGAAAATCTGGGGATCTGGGTGGAGGAGGCCCAGTTCCAATCTGAGAAGGCTTGGAGATCTCAGCCACAGGTCCTGCATACCTGAATTCCTCTATCAGTTCCTTCATGGGTGAGTCTCGCCTTAGTGTGTGGAGAGTGGCTTTGAGCATGGCTGTGGATAGGTTTTGGAGGTTTTTGGCTGCTGAGGCTCTATTTGGGGTGGGGAGGGAAACTCAACCTGCCCCCATCTGAGGGGTCCCCAGTGAAAACAACCTGGCATGGGGGCAGGAGATTCTTCTGTGTCATAATAATAAAATATAAAATATAATATATCATATTTGACTATAGTATATAATATTTATATTATACATATTATTTTATGTAATATAAATATATAAAAAATATATTTGATTTTTGTTGCATTTCACCAGGAAGCATTACTTGTTAGCATCTATTTCTTTTTTTTCCTTTTTTTTAGGTCACACCTGGCAATGCACAGTCTCATGCACTCAGGAATCACTCCTGGCAGTGCTCAGGGGACCATATGGGATGCTGGGAATCGAACTCAGGTTGACAGCGTGCAAGGCAAATACCCTATCTGCTGTGCTATCACTCCAGCCCCTTGTTAGCCTCTATTTCACCACTGTTTCTTTAAGTTCAGTTCTCTGAAATAGCATGAAGCCTAATTTTTTTTTATTTGTAGCAACTGAAGGTAATACATTCTAATAATACATGTTGAACTATTAGTTTAAAGAGAGCAAAATAAACACAATGATTTGGTAAGCTGTAGAACTAAAGGAGTGAATAAACAGGCAATATCCTATCTCAGCCATTATCACTACTTATTTAAAACAATATAGCTTATTTTAAAGCTATTAAACTACGTCAAAGGAAGGTTTTTAAAATGTTTTAATTCTAAAACTTGTTCCTTATGCTAATCTAAAAGTTCTCTTTTCCCAGTCACTGGAGAAAATTCCCAACATTCTGATCTGAAAAGGTTTTTAATCTCAGTAGCAAGAGGGACTATTTTCACAGAGTAACACCTTTATCTTCTGGTTTTCTGAAATATTGCCACTGTAGATAAAAGAGATGTTATAAAAGATGGGCCCACCCTTGTCACACTCACACCTACAGGATCACATTGATCTATTGACTTAAACTCCCTGTGTCAGTGTTCCAATTGGTACATAGAAATGATAGCACCTCTGCCAAAAAAAGGGGGTTATGAGGCTAAAATTAAGTGGCTTGAATAATGTGAAAGATTACATTCTGGGAAGCTTCCTTACTTATCTAATGGGATTAGCCATGCACATACATTCTAGAAAAGTGGAGAGAATATATTTGTTGTAAAAATCATGCTTTTCCAAGTAGATTCTTGTTATTTTAGTTCAGTCTCACAATCTCCTTCTGGGTTTGACAGAATTGCTATCATTTCCATGTATCAGTTGGAACATTGACACAGGGAGATTAAGTAAAATGGCCAAGGTGACATTGCAAATTAGCATCAGAGTCATAACAGTGATATAGCTCCCTCCTCTTGTACAAGATGAACAAGAAATAGTATTTTTCCTTGAACCACATTAATTCTTAAGAAAGCAACATCCTACCTGTTGCTTTATATGTACATGAAATTTATATGTATATGTTTTATTTGTACATGAAACCTCCTTTCAGATGTGTCCACTTTCTAGGAATTTCCGTTAATTTTAGACCCATCTGCTGCATTCATTGAGGACTATTAGTGCTGTTTCATTATTGTTTGGGAGTTAAATGAATCACAACTGATCTGCCTACAACTGTTTTTGCAGAAGAACTGCTGGTCCAAAAACTAGTGCCAACAATGTCTCACTTGCTGCTTTCGCAGTATGTCTCTGTCTCTGTTATAAAGGATGGTAACATTCTATAATTTGAGGAGGTTGAGGAGGTAAGCAAGCTAGTGTAATTATTCTTAGAAACCCTAGGGGCTTCCCAAGAGGGAAAAAACCTTCAGAATTAATTGTTTTGTTTAAGTATTTCATGCTATTTGACTGGAAGAATCAATATTGTAGAATATCCATCCTACCTAAACCACTATATAGATTCAATGCAATCCATATTTAACTTCAGACAATATTTTCCCAAGGACTTCTCTTGTCACTTGTAAAGTTTATGTGAAATAATTTATAAAAGATTACAAATAGCCATAACCATAGTGAAAAATTGAGAGGTATCTCATTACCTAATTTGGTACTATACTATAAAGCTATAGTGAACAAAACTAAAAGGTACTGAAATATAAATTTACTGTTCAAGGGGACTGAATTGAAAGTAAAAGATCAATATTAGTGGACAGTTATTTTCCATAAAGGAGTTAAGAACATAAAGTGGATTTAAGATAACCACTTCAACAAATGTATCTGGGAAAACTGGATTACCATGTGTAAAAATTTAAAGTTAGATTCATATTTCATGTATCACAAGAAAAGTCAATTAAATGTAGAAGAAAGACTTGAGATCCTACTGGAATCTATAAAATACATTGAGAAAAATATAGGCAGAACACTCCAGAATCTGGACCTCAAAGGTGTTTTCAATGATACAATATCATTGGCAAACACTACATTAAAAAATAAACAATGGGACTACACCAAATTGTATAGTTTATTCATAGCAAAAGAAATATGGGCTAAAACTTAAAACAGCTAACTGAATGGGAGGAGATATTTGCAATCAACACATCAGATAAAAGGTTTATATCCAGGATATAGAAAGTACTCATGAAGTTCAACCAAAAAAATCCAAAAAACACATAAAAAGTGGGGAGGAGGATGGAGCAGTGGACAGGGCACTTGCCATGCACCTTGCATGTGTCCAACCCTAGTTTGATCCCTGGCATCCCATTTGGTCCTCAAATCCTTCAAGAGTGATCCATGAGTGTAAAGCCAGGAGCAAGGTCTGTGTACCACTTAGTATGGCCTAGAAAAATGGGGAAAAGAAATGAACAGGGACTTCTCTGGGAAAGACCAACAGATGAGCAAGAGGCATATGAAAAAACTTTCCTGTCAACACTTATTTTTAGGGAAATCCAAATCAAGACAACAATGAAATATCAACTCCTACCAGTGAGAATGGCACTTATCAAAAATACTTGCAACAATTTGTGTTGGTGCGAATATGGTGGAAAGGGAACTCTCATCCACTGCTGGTGGGAATGTTGTATGATTCAACCCCTGTAGAGTCTGCAGGGTTCTCAGTAAACTTAGAATTGAGCTTCCATTCAGCTTAGTAATTCCACTTTGAAGTATCTATCCCCAGGACAGGAAAACATTCATTGAAAAGGACATATGAAAACTATTATTTATTGCAGAACTTAGTGCAATGGTTAAGATTTGGAATCAAACTACATGTCTAAAAATAGATAAGTAGATCACGAATATGTAGTATATAAGCACAGTGGAATACTATGGAGCTGAAAGGAATGAGGAAATCATGCAATTATCTACAACATGGATAGAATTTGAAGTTAGCAAGACATTTGAAGATGTATGAAGTAGCCAGAAGAAGAAAGACAAACACGATAATCTTATTTATCTGTGGTATATAGAATAACTGGATGAAGGATGCAATGTTTTAAACTGGGGTGCCTAGAACATCCTCGGAATGTAGGGAGGAAACAGAGAAGAAAAGAAATCAAGGAAAGGAGAAGAGACAGACTGGAAGCAGTGGTGAATAGGGGTCAAGGGATTCAGTACATTGGTGCTGTAAAGGAATGATCTAGCTAAATATCCAAACCAAGATTCAACAATACTGAAATCAGGAGACCCAAACTTTAACAACCAAACTTAAAAAGGTGCCTGCCAAGATGCAGGTAGGAGGCTTGGGGTGATGGGGAGGGAGGGAACCCTTATGGTTCGGGTGCTCGAACACTCTATGTCTATAACTCAACTATGAATATTTTTTAAAATTGTGGTGCTTTAAGAAAAAAAAATAAAATTAGATACCAAAATATTTTGTCTAAGGACTAAATAAATAAGTACAACAGGGTAAGGCATTTGAACGTGGCTGACCAGGTTTGATCCCCAGCACTCCATCTGGTCCCCTGACCCCAAAAGGAGTGATCCATGAACAACTTTGGGTGTAGCCCCAAATGAAAAACAGTTTGTGTAAGTTATTTGTTTGTATTAAATTCAGGATATTGAAAGAACCTAACATGCTATTTAGTACAGCCTTTTCCTCTTTCTTGCGGGAAAACTGAGTTCCCACAAGGGGAAGTGGCTTACTCAAGGTAACAGACAGCGACAGAGCTAGGATTTAGAGATGATAATCTCTGCCACGCTTTTCTTTAATTGCAGCTGAAGTCAGAGTCAGCTCTCTTTTTATGCTATAAAGGTAAATATTATGAATGCTCTTATCTAACTTGTACTCAGCACTTGCTATATTTCAAGAACTCTGTTGAGCCTTTTTATGCATTGCCTCTTATATTCAAAACACTTCTTTGACAAAATAAACAGCACACCAGTAATATTTTGTCTCCCTTTCTTTTTTTCTCTCCATAGAAAAATCTGAAAGCCCTAAGTGAACATTGATTTTTATCATACTATGATGGATCCTTTGGAGATTTGTTTTTGTGGTGTTTCCTGTCAGAGCCTGCTCAGTTTTTCTCTCTTGCCAAGATGTTTTTTTGGTTGATCCGAAACTCTCACCAATGAGAACAGAATACTAGCCTTTAAAATAGAACATCATTGTCTTCTGAGCTGGTTTTTAATCTGCAAAAAATATATACAAATATTAGGATTTAGTCATGTATTTTTCCTTTTCATATGTTGTCCCATCTCATTTTAGGATTATTATATCTGCTTAATGAATATTGTCTCTCTGATTTCTGTCATGTCCTTCTCTGCTTTTGAGCAGCTTGCTAGAAGAGCCCTCTTTTCAAGCAAAATGGTTTTGGCCTTTCTCGGGGAAGACAAAGGGCTAAATTAAAGGCACAGCTGGTAATTTGCCACTGACTGCGTGGAGATAGTTAGCATTCATTCATTTACCTCAGCCCTATTGGACTTTTGCTCTCTTTTCTCTCATTTTTCATCTTTAAGAATGAATATAAAAATCACCAGGTTATTCATCATCCTTCTAGTAGTTAGGGCTATAAACAGACACTTCCCCGAATTTTTTTCTCTAAGAGCTAAGATGATTAAGCCCTGAGTCAGTATCTCAATAATTGAGGATATACACCTTTCAATACACTTGCAAATATCTTACATATAAGACAGCTCCGAATCTACCATTGTGGATGTATTATTTTATTTAATTGAGTAATAATTCACATTGCGAAAGTATATTAACATTGAGTTGAGGAATCCTTTACTTGCTCATTCATTCCTTCTTAGATAATTTATTTATGGAATCATATTGTAGGCACTATGTTAAACTCATTTTTTTAAAAATTTATTCTTTTATTGAATCACCATGTGGAAAGTTACAAAGCTTTCAGGTTTAAGACTCAGTTATACAATGCTCAAACACCCATCCCTTCATCAGTGCATATTCCAACACCAAGAATTACATTATATCTCCCCCCCGCCCCCCCACCTCCCCAGCCACCCAATATTTATTGAATCACCGTGAGATAGTTACAAGCTTTCATGTTTAGGTTACAATCACACAATTTTCAAACACCCACCCTTCCACCAGTGCACATTCCTCACCACCAATATTCCTGCTATATCCCCCCTTTCCCACCCTCCCCCTGCTTCCATAGCAGAAAATATTCCTCATTCTCTCTACTTTTGGGCATTATGGCTTGCAAAACCGACACTGAGAGGTCATCATGTTTGGCCCATTATCTACTTTCGGCATGCATCTCCCATCCTGACTGATTCCTCCAGCCAGCATTTTCTTTGTGATCCCTTCTCTTTTCTATCTGCCTTCTCCCCTCCGCTCACAAAGCAGTCTTTGAGCTTTGGGGCAATACTCTTGGCCCTTGTATCTACTGTTCTTAGTTGTCAGCCTCATGTGATGTTATTCTATGCTCCACAAATGAGTGCGGTCCTTGTATGTCTGTCCCTCTCTTTTTGACTCATTTCACTTAGTATGATACTCTCCATGTCTATCCATTTATAAGCAAATTTCATGACTTCATCTCTCCCAACAGATACTTAGTATTCTATTGTATAGATGTACCAAAGTTTCTTTATCAGTCATCTGTTTTAGGATACTTGGGTTGTTTCCAAATTTTGGCTGTTGTGAACAGTGCTGCAATGAATATATAGGTACAGATGTCATTTCTACTGTGCTTTTTTGCATCCTTGGGAAATATTCTCAGAAGTGGTATTGCGGGGTCATATGGAAGCTCAATTTACAGTTTTTGAAGGACTGTCCATATTGTTTTCCAGAAAGGCTGGACCAGTCAGCATTCCCACCAAAAGTGAAAGAGCATCCCTTTTCTCCCACATACACGCCAGCACTGGTTACTTTTGTTCTTTTGAATGTGTGCTGGGCTGGAGCAATAGCATGGCAGTAGTGCATTGCCTTTCACGTGGCCTACCCATTTTCGATTCCTCTGCCCCACTTTAAAGCCTGGCAAGCTACCAGGAGGATCGAGCCCACACGACAGAGCCTGGCAAGCTACCCGTGGTGTATTGGATATGCCAAAAACAGTAACAATAAGTCTCACAGTGAGAGACTTTACTGGGGCCCGCTCGAACAAATCAATGAGCAACAGGATGACAGTGACAGTGACAGTGAATGTGTGCCAGTTTCTGTGGTGTGAGATGATATCTTATTGCTGTTTTGATTTGCATCTCCCTGATGACTAGCGATGTGAAATATTTTTTTTCATGTGCCATTTGGCCATTTGTATTTCTTTTTTGAGGAAACTTCTGTTTATTTCTTCTCATTTTTTATGAAGCTGGAGGTTTTTTTCTTGTACAATTCTACTAGTGTCTTGTATTTCCTGGATATTAATCCCTTATCAGATGGGTATTGGGTAAATATTCTTTCCCATTCTGTGGGCTCTTCCTGTATTTTGGTCACTGTTTCTTTGGAAGTGCAGAAGCTTCTCAGTTTGATGTAATCCATGTTTGCTTCCACCTCCATATTCAGTGCTCTTTCTTCCTTAAAGACGCTGTTAGCTTCAATGTCATGGAGAGTTCTGCCTACATTTTCTTCTTCTATGTACCTTATAGATTCATGTCTGATATTGAGGTCTTTAATCCACTTTGAGCTGACTTTTGTGCCTGGCATTAGAGAGAGGTCAGAGTTCATTTTTTGCAGGTAGCTATCCAGTTTTCCCAGCACCACTTGTTGAAGAGGCTTTCTTTGTTCCACTTTGCATTTCTCGCTCCTTTGTCAAAGATTAAGTGGCCATATATTTGGGGGGTCTGTGACAGGATATTCATCTCTCTTCTATTGGTCTGTATGTCTATTTTTATCCCAATGTCATGCTGTTTTAATTACTACTGCTTTGTAGTAGAGTTTGAGTTCGGGAATATGACACCACCCATCTTCTTTTTTCCAAGGATTGCTTTAGCTATTCGTGGGGGTTTATTATTCCATATGAATTTCAGGAGTGTTTTTTCTATTTCTTTGAAAAATGTCATGGATATACTGATAGGGACCACATTGAAGTTGTATAGTGCTTTGGGCAATATTGCCATTTTGATAAAGTTATTTCTCCCTATCCATGAGCAGGGGATGCGTCTCCATTTCCTACTGTTCTCTTTTATTTCTTGAAATAGTGTTTTGTAATTTTCCTTGTATAAGTCCTTCACCTCTTTGGTTAAGCTGATTCCAATGTACTTGATTTTCTGAGGCACTATTGTGAACGGTATTGTTATATTAATGTCTCTTTCTTCTCTTTCATTATTTGTATATAAGAAAGCCATGGACTTTCGTGTGTTGATTTTAGAGCTTGCTATTTTACTATATCGACCTATTGTTTCTAGGAGCTTTTCTATAGTCTTTAGAGTATTCAAAGTATAGTATCATATCGTCTGAAAATAGTGATAACTTGACCTCTTCCTTTCCTATCTGGATGCCCTTGATATCTTTTTTTGTCTAACTTCTATGGCCAGGACTTCCAGTACTATATTGAATAGGAGTGGTGAAAGCGGACAACCTTGTCTTGTGCCCGATCTTAGAGGGAAGGACTTTAGTTTTTCCTCATTGAGAATGATACTTGCTGTGGGCTTGTAGTGGATGGTTTTGACTATATTGAGGAAAGTTCCTTTGATGCCCATTTTGCTAAGAGTTTTCATCATAATTGGGTGCTGGATCTTGTCAAATGTTTTCTCTGCATCTATTGATATGATCATATGTTTTTTATTATTTTTATTGATATGATGAATTATGTTGATTGACTTGCGAATGTTAAACCATCCTTGCATCCCTGGAATGAATCCTACTTGGTCATGGTGTATAATCTTTTTGATGAGTTGTTGGATTCTATTTACTAATATTTGTTGATGATCTTTACATCTGTGTTCATCAGGGATATCGGTCTGTAATTCTCTTTCTTTGTGGTATCTTTGTCTGCTTTTGGTATCAGGGCGATATTTGCTTTATATAAACTGTTTGGAAGTGTTTTTGATACCTCAATTTCCTGGAAAATCTTAAAGAGGATTGGGAGTAAGTCCTCTTTAAAGGTTTGGAAGAATTTACTAGTGAATCCATGTGTGCCAGGACTTTTGTGCTTGGGGAAACTTTTTATTACTGTTTCAATTTCCTTTATGGTGATAGGTCTGTTCAGGTATTCCAAGTCTTCTTTGTTCAGACTTGGGAGGCTAAAGGAGTATAGGAATTTATCCATTTCCTTGAGGATTTTTTGTTTTGTGGCATAAAGATTCTCGAAGAGTATCCCTTGAATTTTTTAATTTCTGTTGTAATGTCCCCCTTTTCATTTCTGATTCGATTTATTAGGGTTTTCTCTCTCCCCTTTTTGTGAGTCTTGTAAAGGTTTATCGATCTTGTTTATTTTCTCAAAGAAGCAGCTCTTGGTCTCATTGATCTTTCCGATTCTTTTTTGGGTTTCCATCTCATTAATTTCTGCTCTGAGTTTTATAATTTCCTTCTTTCTGTTTGGATTGGGCTCCTTTTGTTGGTCATTCTCCAAGCTCTTAAGCTGTGAGGTTAGGTTACCTCTATGGGCTCACTCCTCCTTCCTGAGAAGTGCTTGTAGAGCTATAAACTTTCCTCTTAACACAGCTTTTGATGTGTCCCATAAGTTTTGCTAACTTGTGTCCTAATTTTCGTTCCTTTCCAGGAATCTTTTTATTTCCTCTTTGATTTCTTTTTTTTAATTTAATTTAATTTTATTTTATTAAATCACCGTGTGGAAGATTACAATGCTTTCGGGCTTAGGTCTCAGTTATACAATGCTGAAACAACCATCCCTTCACCAGTGCCCATATACCACCACCCAAAAAAAAAAAACCACACAGTACACCTCCCATCCCGCCCCCCCCCCCACCTTGTAACTGATAAGTTTCATTTTACATTCTGTTTACTTTGGTTACATTCAATATTTCAACACACACCTCACTATTGTTGTTAGGAGTACCCCACTAGATTCAGACCTACTGTGAAGACAAATAAGGTCGCGCGGCCGCAGTAGCGGCCGCGCGGTTTTGAATTTCTGTACTTTAACAAGAAGTCTAGGGAGATTTCTTCCAGATATTAGATAATTGCAGCTTAAAAACCCAATCTGTGGTCGTCTTAATATGGCGGACACCGCGCCCTTCATCCCCGGAGAGAAAGAGGCGAGAGAGAGAAATACCTTTCCCCTCCCGGGCGGGCATGGGGCCGAGGCTTAGTTCTCAGGCTGGAGACATTCCGTGAGGAGCTGCTCACACCGAAAGAGGTTTTGCTGGGTCTGGATTCACGCTTGTACAGCTGCGGAGAGGCCGCACATGCATGCGGCCCCCGGGATCACATCTCGGCGGTGGGAGGGGCCGGTGCCTCCCACCTTCCCAAGAGCACCCTCGTGTCCTTTTGCTGCAGTTTTTGTCGTAAATCCCATCTGTGGTCTTCTTAATATGGCGGCCACCGCGCCCTTCATCCCCGGAGAGAAAGAGGCGAGAGAGAGAGAAATACCTTTCCCCTCCCGGGCGGGCATGGGGCCGAGGCTTAGTTCTCAGGCTTCCTCTTTGATTTCTTGTCCAAGCAACTCGTTTTCCAATAGCGAGTTGTTTAATTTTCAGGTGTTTGATTTTGTTTTTTGTTTGTATGTGATTTATTTCTAATAACAGGACATCATGGTCCAAGAAGATCGTTGATACAATCTATATCTTCTTAATTTTATGGAGGTATGTTTTATGGCTCAGCATGTGGTCTCTCTTGGAGAATGTTCCATGCACAATTGAGAAGAATGTATATTCAGCTTTTTTTTTGCTTTTTGGGTCACACCCGGCGATGCACAGGGGTTACTCCTGGTTCTACACTCAGGAATTACTCCTGGTGGTGCTCAGGGGACCATATGGGATGCTGGGATTCTAACCTGGGTCGGCTGTGTGCAAGGCAAACGCCCTACCTGCTGCGCTATTGCTCCCAGCCCCCCTCCAAGAATGTATATTCAGTTTTTTGAGGATAAAGTGTCCTGTATATATCTACTAAGTTCCTTTCTTTCATTCCTTCCAGCAGATGCAGTATGTCCTTGCTAAGCTTGAGTCTGGTTGATCTATCAAGACGTGAGCAAGTGGTGTTGAAGTCTCCCACGAGTATTGTGTTGCTATCAATGTCTTTCTTCAAGATTATGATTATTTTTTAAGTACTTTGCTGGTCCCTCATTAGGTGCATATATATTTAGCATTGTTAGTTCTTCCTGTTGTACAGATCCCTTTATCAATAAGAAGTGACCTTCACTGTCACTTGTGACATTCTTGAGTCTGAAATCAATGTGGTCTGATACTAGGATGAGTACCCCAGCATTTTTATGGGAGTTGTTCGCCTGTAGGACTGTTTTCCAGCCTTTGACTTTGAGCCAGTGTTTGCTCTGACTGTTGATATGTGTTTCTTGCAAGCAGCAGAATGTTGGGTTCAATTTTCTAATCCATCCTGCCACTCTGTGTCTTTTAATTGGTGCGTGTAGGCCATTGACGTTAAGAGAGTTTATTGTTATGGTGTTTTGTCCCATTTTTCTGATGAAATTTGGTGTATTTGAGGGTCCTGTCTTGTCTCAAGGCAGCCTATTCAGTTGTTCTTGTAACCATGGTTTTGAATCTATTAAGATCCTGAGCTGTTGTTTATCTATGAAACTGTGTGCTGTTCCTTCTGTTATGAATTAGAGTCTAGCTGGGTAAAGTATTTTTGGTGAGGCATTTATTTCATTGATAAACTCTTGGATAGTCAAAGAAGAATCATACAGTTTCTACCCTTGTGAAGTCATATTAGAAGATGTTTAATCAGGTTTTGATATAATATAGTAAATGCAGTGATGAAAGATGCACTAATTAAAAAATGTTGGCTAGATTATATGAAAAGGATTCAGCATGATCAGCCATATCCTCACAGTGACCAGCTCATTAAAGTTTCGCGAGAGTTCAAGATGCCACTCTGTCTAACGTTCATCAATTTAAAGAAGGCCTTTGATTCTGTTGAGACTGAAGCGGTCATCAAAGCCCTAGCCAAACAGGGCATTCAAACTCAGTACATCAAGATCCTCTGTGAGCTGTATTATGGATTCACCACCAGGATCTCACCATTCTACAAGTAAGTGATCATTGACGTAAAGAGAGGTGTTCGGCAGGGTGATACCAGTTCACTGAAACTCTTCAGTGCCACCCTCAAGAATGTCATGTGATGACTGGAATGGGAAGGAATGGAGTGAAGATTGATGGTCGGCAATTTCACCACCTCTTCTTTGCTGATGACACCATTCTCATAAGGCCAAATATTAGCCAAGTGGCACAAATGCTGGCTGACTTTGACCACTAGAGTGGAAAGGTTAGATTGCAGCTGAACCTCAGCAAAATAAAATGTTCATGAAAATCAAACTAGTTCCTGACGTTCTATTTGGTCCCAATGGAACGAACATCTCAGAATGCAGCAGCCATGTGTACCTGGATCAAGAACTCAACAGTGAGGAATGACTTGGTGCCAGAACTGCGCAGGAGGAAGAGAGCAGCATGGAACACCTTTTAGACCGTCGAAAAGTGGTTAAGAGGAAAAAGAACATCTGGCTCCGGGCACATCTTTTCGACTCCACCGTTCTTCCTGAATTAACATACGCATCAGAGACCTGGGCCTTACAAAAACAGGATGAGAACGCTATTTGGGTGCAAGCAAAAGATATCAAAAGCATCCAGATAGAAAAGGAAGAAATCAAACTCTCACATTTTGCAGACGATATGATACTGTTTCTAGAGAAGCCTAAAGCCTCTACTAAGAAACTCTTAGAAACAATAGACTTGTACAGTAAAGTTGCAGGCTATAAAATCAATACCTAAAAATCCATGGCCTTCCTATATGCAAACAATGAGAGAGAGGAAAGGGATATGAAAAAAGCAATCCCATTAACAATCGTGGCCCAGATAATCAGGTACCTTGGAATTAGCTTATCTAAGAAAGTAAAAGACCTCTACAAAGAAAACTATAAGACGCTACTCCATGAAATAAAAGAGGACATGAGGAAATGGAAACATATCGCCTGCTCATTGTTAGGGAGAATCAACACTGTCAAAATGGCAATACTCCCCAAAGCATTATACAGATTTAACGTGATTTCTATAAAGATACCCATGACATTCTTCAGAGAAATGGATCAAGCAATCCTGAAATTCATATGGAACAACAAAGCCCACGGATTGCTAAAACAATTCTTGGGAAAAAGACGGTGGATGGGAGGCATCACCCTCCCCAACATCAAACTTTACTACAGAGCAGTAATAATCAAAACAACATGGTACTGAAACAAAGGTAGAGCCTCAGACCAATGGAAAAAGGGTGGAATATCCCTACATACAACCCCAAATGTATGATCATCTAATCTTTGATAAGGGAGCAAGAAATGTGATGTGGAGCAAGGAAAGCCTCTTTAACAAATGGTGCTGGCACAACTGGACAACCACATGCAAAAGAATGGGCTTATACCTCAACCTGACACCATTCACAAAAGTCAAATCAAAATGGATTAAAGACCTCAACATCAGACCACAAACCATAAGGTACATTGAAGACAAGGTCGGAAAAACCCTCCACGATATTGAAGCTAAAGTTATCTTCAAGGATGGCAAGCAACTGACCAACCAAGAGGAAACAGAGATAAACAAATGGGACTACATTAAACGAAGAAGCTTCTGCACTGCAAAATATACAGTGACCAGAATACAAAGACATTCTACAGGATGGTAAGTGATATTCACTCAATATCCATCATATAAGGGGTATCAACCCTTATATCAAGGGTATATAAGGTACTGGTTGAACTCTATAAGAAGAAAACATTCAACACCATCAGAAAATGTGACGAAGAAATGAACAAAAACTTTCCCAAAGAAGAGATACGAATGGCCAAAAGGCACATGAAAAATGCTCTACATCACTAATCATCAGGGATATGCAGATCAAAACAACCATGTGTTATCACCTCACATCACAGAGTGTGGCACACATCCAAAAGAACAAAAGCAACTGCTGTTGGAGAGGATGTGGGGAGAAAGGGACCCTTCTACACTGCTGGTGGGAATGCCGACTGTTTCAGCCCTTTTGGAAAATAATATGGATGCTTCTCAAAAAACTAGAAATTGAGCTCCCATTTGACCCAGCAATACCACTACTGGGAATATACCCAGGAGAAGCAAAAAATCATAATCGAAATGACATCTGCATTTATATGTTCATCGTAGCACTGTTTACAATAGCCAGAATCTGGAAAAAACCCGAGTGTCTGAGAACAGATGACTGGTTAAAGAAACTCCTTGTACATCTATACAATGGAATACTATGCAGCTGTTAGAAAAAAATGAAGTCATGAAATTTGCATATAAGTGGATCAACATGGAAAGTATCATGCTAAGTGAAATGTGTCAGAAAGAGAGACAGACATAGAAAGATTGCACTCATCTGTGGAATATAAAATAACAGAGTAGGAGACTAATATCCAAGAATAGTAGAAATAAGTACCAGTACATTGGCTCTATGGCTTTGAAGCTGGTCTCACATTCTGGCAGCTCAGATAGAGAAGGGAACACCAAGTAAATTGTGGTTGCAGATCCCGCGCGGGAAGGGAGATGTTTGCTGAAAGTAGACTAGAGACTGAACACAATGGCCACTCAATACCCCTATTGCAAATCACAACACCCAATTGGAGAGAGAGATCAAAAGGGAAATCCCTGCCGCAGATTCAGGGTGGGGTGTGGGGTGTGGGAGATGGGATTGGGGGGTGGGAGGGATGCTGGGTTTATTGGTGGTGGAGAATGGCACTGGTTGAGGGATGTGTTTGCGAACATTGTATGAGGGAACAACAAGCTTGAAAATGTGTAAATCTGTATCTATACCCTCACTGTGACTCACTAATTAAAGAATAATAAATAGATAGATAGATAGATAGATAGATAGATAGATAGATAGATAGATAGATAGATAGATAGATAGATAAATAAGGGACGCTGTCTTATTTACAATGGTGTCAAAAATCAGATGGGCCAGACACATAATGTGATTCAGAGACGACTGCTGGACTAGGGCTGTTACCAACTGGATTCCACGGAATGACAAAAGACCGTGTGGCCACCCACCAAGGAGATGGTCAGACTTCTTCGTCAAAACCATCAATGAATGATTTGAGGCTCTTTCTGTTCCTGGAGCAAGCAGATATCATTTGGCTACACTAGCACATGACAGGGACAAATGGAGATGTTACTGGCACCTGCTTGAGCAAATCAAAGATCAACGGGATGACTAGTGATATAGCAATAGTATATTGAAAAATTGTTGTTGTGATTTATAAAAGCTAAATAAGAATTTTTGAGTATGCTTAAATAATCTCTTGCCTTGTCTCTTTCCTGTTGTTCTTGTTCCCTTAAAACTGATTGATAACAACTGTATTTTTTAAAATTTTATTTTTTTTATTTTTTAAAATTTTATTGAATCACTGTGAGATAGTTACAAGCTTTCATGTTTGGGTTACAATCTCACAATGATCAAACACCCACCCCTCCACCAGTGCACATTCCCCACCACCAATATCCCCGGTATACCCCCCTTTCCCACCCTCCCCCTGCCTCCCTGGCAGATAATATCCCCCATACTCTCTCTCTACTTTTGGGTATTATGGCTTGTAACACAGACACTAAGAGGTCATCACGTTTGGTCCTTTATCTACTTTCAGCACGCATATCTCATCCTGAATGATTCCTCCAGCCATCATTTTCTTAGTGTTTCCTTCTCTATTCCATTTGCCTTCTCTCCTCTGCTCATGATGCAGTCTTCCAGACATGGAGCAGTCCTCCTGGCCCTTTTATATGTATTTTGTGGGTCTTTTTGTTGCTTTTTAAAGAAGCTATGTAAATTTCTTTAATTTTTTATCTTTATTGATTAAAGTACTGTTACTTATAATACCGGCAATGATAGTATCATGTGTACATAATTCTAAGAACACAACCATCAACAGAGTAGCTACTTTCCTCCTCAAAGTCCCTAAAGCCACCCCCTTTCAACACCCCTACCCCAAAATAATTTCTGAGGATCAACTCTCCCATTATGTTACCTTTGGACCTTTGGGAGCAACCATATCATATAGGAGGGATTACCTATCCTGAGATAAGGTTGCCAAGGAATTGAAAAAAAATCAGCATCTTAATAGAATTTTTTTTCTTTTTGGATCACACTGGCAATGCACAGGGGTTACTCCTGGCTCTGCACTCAGGAATTACTCCTGGCGGTGCTCAGGAGAACATATGGGATGCTGGGAATTGAACCCGGGTCAGCCGCGTGCAAGGCAAACAACCTACCTGCTGTGCTATCACTCCAGCCCCTTTAATAGAAAATTTTTGTTACCGTTTTAGAAAGTGACCATATCTCCTTGATACTTCAGAATGTTGGAGCTATACTTCCTTGAGTCACCAGGCAATTTTAAAGTTTAGATATATATATAATATGATAGATAATATTAATTCCCGGTCAGTAAAAAATTGTATTTTCATCCTGATTTCGTTTAGAAATGTCCCAAGGACTTTCAGATCCTGAAAATGAGTGTGTATGTTTTAGAATCTTATGGAGAGTGCTGGAGGGGGGATATTACCAGATATTCTATGCCTTTATAATTGAATCATAGGAATATAATAATTTCTTATGTAAACAGGAAATAAAAGGAAAAATGTTTTGAAAACTCTTCTAGTATAAAATATGAAAATTTTAGGCGGCTTATAAGTGGTTAGTGAAATCAGCATTGTTCTAAAATATTTATCAGAGTTTAATTAAATAATAACAGATATTACATGAACATAATATACCTGCTGTACTTAACACCCTTCTCTTGAGATAACCACTGTAATCAATTTCTTATGTATCTTCTTGGAGATATTCTATATATTTAAAGTTATATATGTATGTACAAGTGTGTATGAAGAATTCTGGTAGCTATCTTTCTTATAGACACCCATTTGTACAAATACTTTTTACTGATGAGTTTACATTTTCCTTATTCATATGAAATGACTTTATCAAATATGGATTCTTATATGTATTTGTATCTATTAACATAGACTGCATTCCATTGAATATAATAGGAATGGCTGTCAATTCATTTTTCAGTTCCCTTTTCATACCTGTAATATGTTTTAATATATCCCATGAGTAATATACCCTATTAGTTATTTTTTAGAAGTTCAATGATATTCTGGAAAATTTTATTTTCAGTAATTCTTTCTAAGATTAATAGAAACTTAACTACGCCAATACGTTTCCAGAGACCAGGGGTTTGGGAAAATGTGACCAAGTGCAGATTTTAAGTTCGTTTTTCCATCATACCTGGCTCAGGGATCTCTCTTAGAGGCACTTTAAAGACAATGTGGGATGCTGAGGATTGAACCCAGCTTAGTGGCCTGCAAGGCAAGCACCTTCACTGCTGTGATATTAGTTCAGACTCCAAGTATAGATTTTTAATGGAATCAAATGTAGAGATAAAATGAATCATCAAAATCTTTACAGTTTCTGTTGTTGGGGAGGACAGGAAAATTTCCCTTACCTTTGTAGGTTCTTCTTAGACTTTGAGTAATCAAATTAATGTCAGGCAGATAAGTAGGAGAAAAGATGTAATTTCAGATATAAGGATATCTATATAGAAATGCTAGTGAGGCAAAATGAAGTATATATCCTGAGTTAAGGTATGGGATAGGAGCTTATCAGTTGCACTATAACTAAATATCTACCATGCCCTGGAGATAAATTTCTTTGATTGAAAGTATATTTCTGGGATAAATATGGAGAGTATCATGCTAAGCGAAATGAATCAGAGTGGGGGACAGACATAGAAGGACTTCACTCATTTGTGGAGTAGAGAATAACATCACACGAGGCTGACACCCAAGGAAAGTAGATACAAGTTCCAGGAGGATTGCCCCATAGCTGGAAGCCTGCTTCATGAGCGGAGGAGAGAAGGCAGATGGAATAGTGAAGGAAACACTAAGAAAATGATGGCTGGAGTAATCATTCGGGATGAGAGATGCGTGCCGAAAGTAGATAAAGGACCAAACATGATGACCTCTCAGTGTCTGTGTTGCAAGCCATAATGCCCAAAAGTAGAGAGAGAGTATGGGGAATATTGTCTGCCATGGAAGCAGGGGGAGGGTGGGAAAGGGGGGGTATACCGGGGATATTGGTGGTGGGGAATGTGCACTGGTGGAAGGGTGGGTGTTTGATCATTGTGTGATTGTAACCCAAACATGAAAGCTTGTAACTATCTCATGGTGATTCAAATTTTAAAAAATAGAAAGTATATTACTGCTAAAAAATTATAATTCTGTGTAGGATTCCAAATTTTTATTTTAGGTAGTTAAGAGATTTATAGAAGTTTTTCATGAGATTCAATGTCTTTAACTTCAAACAATGAAACTTGAAACTTCAACTCATATACCAAAGTGATATGTCTTGGGAAGACCTGTTCTGAATATCTTGGTTGGTTCTTTTCTTCAATATAAATGTGCATGAAAGGGCCAGAGCCCAGTGGGCTGGCCATTTGCTTTGCATGTGACTGACCGGGGTTCAATCTCTGGCATCCCATATGGTCCCCCAAGTATCGCCAAGAGTAATTCCTGAGTGCACAGCCAGGAGTAAACCCTGAGCATCACTGGGTGTGACCCAAAAAGCAAAAAAAATGTGTATGAAACAAGCATCAGTGGGCTTTTGTTATAAGTTAGTCACTGTGTGACTTTGTTATATCTCTAGGATTTGGTTGTCTCATTTGTAGAAAATCTAATTCTATGTTAAAACAAAAAAGTAATTAATAAAACAAAATAGCAAAAAGTCTCAAGGAAAGAAAATTACCTGTAATGGATATCACTTGTATCACTTGTAGTCTCATTGACCTTCGATTTGTTCGAGCAAGCGCCAGTAACGTCTCCATTTGTCCCTGTCGTGTGCTAGTGCAGCCCAATGATATCTGCTTGCTTCAGGACCAGAAAGAGCCTCAAATCGTTCATTCAGGGATTTGACGAAAAAAATCTGACCATCTACTTGGTGGGCGACCACGAGATCTTCTGACATCCCGTGGAATCCAGTTGGTAACAGCTCTAGTCCAGCGGTCATCTCTGAATCGCATTACATGACCAGCCCATCTGATTTTTGATGCCTTGGCAAACAAGACAGCATCCCTGACTTTTGACTGTTGACGGAGGTCAGAACTCCAGATTCCTTCTCTCACTTGAGTGAGATGTGTGTGATATTCCCAGCATAGCTCTTTCGATTCCTCTTTGGGATATCCTAATAGCATTCTCATCCTGTTTGCATAGGGCCCATGTCTCTGTGGCATATGTTAGTGCAGGAAGAACGGTGGACTTGAAAATATGTGCTTGGAGTCGGAGGTTCTTTGTTCTCTTAACCACCTCTTCGACACTCTTAAATGCATTCCACGCTGCTCTCTTCCTCCTGTGCAGTTCTGGCACCAAGTCGTTCCTCATATTGATTTCTCAACCCAGGTACACATAGCTGCTGCATTCGGAGATGTTCGTTCCATTGAGAGCAAATGGAGCTTCAGGGACCAGTTCGTTTTTCATTAACATCGTCTTGTTGAGATTCAGCTGCAATCCGACATTTCCACACTCTCAGTCGAAGTCGGCCAGCATTTGTGTCATTTGGCTAATGTTTGGTTTTATGAGAACGATGTGATCAGTGAAGCAGAGGTGGTGTAATTGCCGACCATCTATCTTAACTCCCATTCCTTCCCATTCCAGTCATCGCATGATGTTCTCGAGGGCGGCACTGAAGAGTTTCAGTGAAATAGTATCACCCTGCCGCACCCCTCTCTTTACATCAATGATCACTTCCTTGTAGAATGGTGAAATCCTTTTGGTGAATCCACAGTACAACTCGTGGAGAATTTTGATATACTGAGTTTGAACACCCTGTTTGGCTATTGCTTCGATGACCACTTCAGTCTCAACAGAATCGAAGGCCTTCTTTAAGTCGATGAACGTTAGGCAGAGTGGCATCTTGAACTCTCGTGAAACTTCAATTAGTTTGGACACTGTGTGGATATGGTCTATCATGCTGAATCCCCTTCGGAACCCGGCTTGCTCGCATGTTTGTCCTTTGTGAATTGTTCTGCCTATTCTATTCAGGATGACACGAGTGAAGAACTTGTAGACGACAAACAGCAGGCAGATTTGGCGATAGTTGCCGATGTCGTGGATGTCTCCCTTCTTGTACAACAGAACAGTACTACTGGTTTTCCACTGGGACGGAACCTTGCATTCAGACAGGTAGCATGTGAAGAGTCAGGCCAGTGTATTGATGAGTACTGGCAGCAGATTCTTCAGGTGTTCGGGTCTGACCTTGTCTGGACCAGGAGCTGTTCTCGTCTTTAGCAGCGAAATGGCGTGTCGGATTTCAGAAGGGAGAATGTTGGGAATGACATATCCATCCTGCAGAATTTGGTATGTGGGCAGGTGGACATGGCTGTCAAGGAGATCTGAGTAGAAGTCTTGAATAATTTTCTCCATTGCCTTTCTGGATGATGTGATAGATCCATCAGGATGTCGGAGGGCAGTCATCTTGGTCTTGTAGTTGGCCAAGGACAGGTGAGCATTGCGAATACTTTCCTGGCTTCTGCTGCATTGACCAACACTACTGCTCTTCTCTCTTTGAGGTCTTCCTTTATGGCTTCTTTGCACAACTTTGCGAACTCAGATGTTAGCTTGTGGTTGCCTGAGGCTCGTGCCAAACCATGCTGCCGAATGAGCTCCAGCATTTCCGAAGACAGGCGTCTGTTTGTGGCTTTCTCACTCTCGGCATTCTTCTCCCAGTCATGGAGGTGCTGAACCAGTTGATTGTATTCCTTGTCGATGTTGTCAAGGGCGGCATCTTCCCACGTTGCTGCAATAGTGCCATAAACTCCCAGTTGGTGGTCATTCTGGGAGTTGTCTTCTTAGACTTAAATTTTGCAGACTTCTCTCCCCTCTCTGTGAAGTAGAATTTCGACGAAGGAGACGGGGGTATGATCCCGTTTGGAATTTTGGGACAACAGCGACATCGGTCAGGCAAAACCTTCGATTGAATATGATGTGGTCAATTTCATTGTGGAACTGTCCACCAGGAGACTCCCATGTCCAGCGTTTAGATTCTGCCTTCTGGAACTGTGAGTCACCATGGATGGTCTTGGTCGACATGATGAATTCAGACAGTCTCTCACCCTGTTTGTTCCATTCTAGGCCATGTCTTCCAATGTGGAGTTCTTTGGGCGCCCTTCTCGGACCTATTTTGGCATTAAAATCACCAACAATGATCTTGTAGAAGGTGTGGTCTTCTTTATAGTGCTTCTCCAGTTCCATGTAGAACCTCTAAATTTCTTCTTCATCGTAGTTGGAAGTTGGTGTGCAGACGATGAAGATAGAAACTGCAGGCAGTGAGCCACATCTCATAGTTATATATGTATATATAACTATCAATTCCAATAATTTAGTGTATCATCTTTTTTCAATTTCTCTAATCTTCAGTTAAGTGCTCGTATGCAGTTGACACCTCTCTTTCAAATACTTTCTAGTCTCCCATTTTAGCAGAGAGCATGTCTCAGCTCAATGCCTCCAGCAGGAATTGATCTTTAGTCACATTTAATATTTTTTGTGCTTATATTTATTTTTTGCTGCATTTTATTTAAAGGAGGAGATGCTGCTTTTCTACTCACTATAGTGACTAAACTTCCTTTTTGTTTTTGGGGGCCACACCCAGAGGTTCACAGGGCTTATTCCTGGCCCTGTGGTCTGAGATCCCTTCTGGTGCTATATAGGTGATTTGAGAATGATACAAATCTGGGAAACAAGGATCATATGATTGAGTAGAGTCAGGATAGTTGTTTGCCAAACACAATTTGTTTTATCTTTGACAATTGGGCATACACATTATAATTTTTAGTCCACTTTATAGTAAAGTCGGAGATAAATGACTGATTCTGAAATATGTGTGAAAGTTGAATGCTACTTCCAAATCTGTATCACAAATCATCTCGTGTATTCTCATCCTCACTTCCCTTGTTTCCAATCAGTTTCATGGTATCTAGAACTTCAGACTCTAAAAGTGTTTCCCAGTGTGCAGTGCCTCTTCCTGGGATCTCCAGGCTTTCATGGAGTTAGGGATCGGTCACCTCTCCCCATCTCCCTGTATTACTGCAAGCCCCGGCAGTCAAGCACATGCCTCAAAACCACCACCCAATTAAAAATTTGACTCCAGCTATATCACCCCATTAAACATTGTATACTTCCTGGAGTGACATCTTAAACTCTACAACACTGATAACCGAGGAGTAACATACCAGATTGGATGAGATGTAATTTAGAAGGCAACCAATCTTAATTAACAAAATATAAATGCAGAAGTCTTATCCTGTAACATATCTTAGTAATCTCTCATACAAGGATTTAATGACTCCATGATGAGATACAATAATCTTCTTTTATTTTAAGGAAATGTTTTGATAATTTAAAAGCATTATAAATAAATTATTGAGGGCCTGCAGTGGGAACAGGATTAAGGGGTGTTTGGGAAAATAGGATATAATGATGATGGGAAGGTATAATGGGTTGAAGATTGGTGTTGAAATATTGAATGTCTGTAATAAACCATCATAGCAACTTTTTATTAAAATAAAATATACTTCTTCCTTGGGTTACTGGACCAGTATAGGGAAGAGATAGTTGTTTCATGTGCAATTGAAGGGTATTTTCTATTTGTTTGCCTAAAGAAGGTAGATTTTCCATAGGAAGGGGCACACTTAGTGATATTTTTTCCCTGAAAAGCCAGCTGTGGGTCAAATAAAATTGGGAATGTCCTCTAATGGATAGTAAAGACTGACATATAAAGAGTTAGGATCCTTGAGTTCTGCATTGGAAGAGAGTTTCCTTGGAGAGCTGCGGGACACATATGAATTAGAAAACAAAGGAATAATAAACTTTTACTGTGATAGTACTGAGTTTTTCGGTAACTTTTGTTACAGCTATAGCAGATAGCCTGCCTTGACTAAGAGTGATCTTTGATAATTTTGGTTCTTAGCACATTTACTTACTTGTATATAGAGGATATTTAGTAAAAGTTGGATCAGTTGGTTTTGGTTTTGTTCTTTTTATCATCTTAGTTTAAAATTGTCAGTTGTTATTTTTTTAGGTATTAGATTAAAGAATTAGCTTAAGTCCTAAACTTTGTTTTGTGATACCTTATGCAGTATAAGTAATCATAGATGACCATAGCATTTTCAAAATAAAATGAGCTTAAGTCCTAAACTTTGTTTTGTGATACCTTAGGCACTGTAAGTAATCATAGATGACCATAGCATTTTCCAAATAAAATTACTTTAATTACTGTTTATAAACATATCCATATCCATCTATTTAGTATAAAAGTGAGTGGAACTGGAAATAGGGTAGGATACTCAGCTGTGAAAATGATTGGGAGACTCTGCCTTGGAATCTGGATAGGAACTTAATATTCTTACAATGTTTCCAAAAATTTAAATAATTTACAGTCTAAATTATTAAGACTAGGTCATTCCTATGCCTTTAGAGGGAACTTATTTTCACCTTCATAGACACAATATATGTTTTCACTTTATAAAATAACAGCAAATATCCAGAGGTGGGGTTTTACTTAGGTATTATATTCTAATATCTTAGATATTTGTATTCAGGAAACATCTTTGGGGAGCATCAAATAAAAATATGTTAAATTCCTTTGTAAGATATTAAGATACTATATAATTATAACATTATTTTTAGCCCTTGTTCTACCACTGAAACCTATTTCCTATTCTTTTGCCCACTTAATCAGATAGCATAAATTTATTTACTGATCAGCCACTTAAAAACATACAACTTGAAAGGAAAATGAGGAATATCTATATTGCAGATGTAAATATCCAAGTCCTTCAATTAGTTGTGATGTTCCTGAAGGAAGTAGAAAAAAAGTGGAACAATCAGGTTGATTTTCTTACAGAAAATATGTTATTGGAAAGAGAGTGATGGAGTTGTTTGTTAATTCTGAGCCTAATTCTGCTTACATGTAAATTGGGGAATTATTATGTTACTATTGACAATGCTATTTATTAAGATAACACAAGATACATGTGGCATTCATAGCACAATGTCTAGAATATAAACGTTCAAAAATAAATAGTAGCTATAATATTATTGAAATTTTTTTCAGTATTGACTCTGGAGTAAGACTGCCTTGGTTTAAGTCTTAGCTCTGCAGGTACTAGTTGGGAAATCCTGGAAAAGTTTTTTGACTTGTCTGTGCCTCATTTGTTTAATAAAATGGGAGGTATGATTGAAGGATCTATGTCATAAGGATGTTGTAGGCAACAAATGAGGCTATATTTGTGAAATACAACGAAAGACTTGCCTAAAAACAGAGAGAAGTTAATATATAGCAAAGAAATCTCCAGAGGTATTTCCAATGATTTGATACTATAAGCAAAGGTAACAAAATAAAGAAACAAATGTGATTACATCAAAGTAAGTTTTTTTTTTTGCTTTTTGGGTAACACCTGGTGATGCACAGGGGTTACTCCTGGATTTGTACTCAGGAATTACTCCTGGCGGTGCTCAGGGAACCATATGGGATGCTGGGAATCAAACCCCAGTCGACTGCGTGCAAGGCAAATGCCTTACCTGCTCCAGCCCCAAATTAAGATATTTTTACATGATGAAAGAAGCTCAGGCTAAAGTAAAAGACACACACTACTAAAAGGGAGAAAATATTGACACACCATATATGAGATAAAGGGCCAATATTCCTTATATAAAGTTCTCAGAAATCTCAACAACAACGAAAACAATAATCCAATCAAATGTGGGTAGAATGGATTAATAGACACTACTTTTTTTTTAATGTAAGAGTACTGTTATTTATTCAGCCATTGAGTAAGCTGACTGAATTAGGCATGAACTCCACATTACTTTTTTATTTCTATTCAGAATGTTAATTTTATTTTATTATTTATTTTATTTTTAGTCACTGTGAGGTACGGTTACAAAGCTTACCTGTTTGAGTTTCAGTCATACAATGATCTAACACCCTACCCTCTACCAGTTCACATCTTCCACCAACAAGTTCCCCAGTACCCCCCATCCCATCCCTCCCCCTGCCTCCATGGCAGACAACCTACCTCATACTCTCTTTTATACTGCTTGTTATGAATAACATAAATGTTGCACAGCCGCAAGAGCAGCCACGTGTTCCTGGAATTCTAAAATTTTAGATAATTACGGTAATAGACACTACTTCTAAAATACATACATATCTCAAGTAGGCATGTGGAAAAGAGCTCATCATCACTTATAAGGGAAATGGAAATGAGCTATCAAAACTTCAATGAGATATTCTACAATAGTGACAGTGGAATATATCATCACGGTCACGATCACGATATCCCGTTAATCACCAATTTCTCGGGTGAGCTCAGTAACATCTCATTCCGTCCTTTCCCTGAGATCTTAGAAGTCTATCTCGACTCGGCCCTCCTAACGATGTTGCACTGGGGGCTCTTCAGGGTCAGGGGAATGAGATCCAGCTTATTACTGGATTTTGTATATGAATACACCATGGAAAGCTTGCAAGGCTGTCCCATGTGGGCAGGAAACTCTCAGAGGATTGCCAGTTTCTCCCAGAGGGAGAAGTAGGCTGCAAGATATCGCACTTCTGGGGAGCTTGCTTTTAAGTCTCTGGATGTTGGTCGTTGATGGGATTACACACACCTGGGTTCATCTGCTGGTACCTTCATGCATGAGGCCTGTCTGAACGTGTGGAGAGGGGCCTCCAGCATGGCTGCAGCTAGGTTCTGGTGGTCTTCGGTCTTCTGCTCGGGGTGGGGAGGGAAGCTGGAGCCTATCCCCTCCGAGGATAGGCTCGGAATATATCATATATCAGAAAAACTAGAAACAACCAGTGTCAATGAGGAGGTGGTTAAAAGAAATCCTGAGTCTCTGTCAGTTGGAGTGTCAATGGCTCAACCTCAGTGGAAAACAGTATGGAACTTCCTTTAAATCTGGTGATTTTATATTTATATTACCCACCAATGTCAATTTTTGGTTCTAAAGCCAGAAACAAAAAATATTAACTTAAAAATATATATGCCCACCTAGTTTCCATTCAGTGCTTAGTACAATAGCTAGGATATGGAACAAGACAAAGTATTCAACAACAGATTAATGAAGAGATTGTGGTGTACATACACAATTTATTACTGCATAGCATAAGAAGAAATGAAATCTTGCAGTTTACTCTGACTTAGTCGGGACTGATGGGAATCATGTTAAGTAAAATAAGTCAGAAAAAGAAAGGTAAGTATACCAGGTGACTTCACTCACATGACTGTGGTATACAAAGAAAATCAAAACAAGGGAATAGACAGTAATAAACAATGATAAACCCTTAGTCCTGGATTAAAAAACTGAAATTATTGAGTGAGAAGAGTATGAATAAATTGAGAGGTGGATTACAAGTGACAGAAGGACATTGGTGAAGGGTGTTGGGTTCTTTGGTGGTGGTGAGATGTGGTAACTATTCAAGACCATAAATATTAACACTACTGAAAACATGTTACCTTTAATGTACTAATGTTAATTATAAATAGCAATAAAGTAACTATTTTTCTTTTTCCCCTCAAAGGGAAGAGTATTTGAATTTATTTAATTTTAGGCACTGGGTGGTTTACAAACTGTTAAAGGTGGGGCTGCATGCATAAAACATTTCAGTACCAGCCAGCATATCTGCTTCCCTCCAACATTGTCCCAATCTGTCCTCCCACAAACCTGCCCCCACCCCTTAAGCTTCTTAATGAAGACCATATCTCAGTTTCTGTTGCCTTTGGGCATCTGTTATTCTTTTATTATTTTTATACCCTACATATGAAAGGAATCATTCCATACCTGTTCCTCTTCTTCTCACTAATTTCACTCAACATCAGACTCTCCAGATCCATCCATATAGCAGAAAATTGCATGATTTCATCTTTTCTTAGAGTCAAGTGGTATTCCACTGTGTATACATATCACAGTTTCTTTACCCAGTCATCTGGTTGGGTTTTTTTTTAGGTTTTGGGGATACACCTGGCAATGCTCAGTGGTTACTCCTGGCTCTAAATTCAGGAATTACTTCTGTGGTGTTGGGGGGACCACATGGAATACCAGGGAACAAGCCAGATTTGGCCGTGTGCAAGGCAAATGCCATACCTGCTGAACCAATCTGGTTCCTCCAGTCATCTGTTCTTGGACATGTGGTTTTTTTTTTCAAGATTTGGGCTATTGCTATTGTGAATGGTGCTGCAATGAACAGAGGAGTGCAAATATCTGATTTGAATAGATTCTTAGGCCCTCGTTAAAGATGCCAAGGAGTGGAATTGCTGCATCGTATCAAAGGGGTCAATTCTTATATTTTTGAGAAGTGTTCATATTTTGCTTTCCAAAATGTTTGAATTACTCGACATACTCACTGATGGTGGGAATATCCCTTTAACCTGCACCTCAGATGTGGGATGTGGGCCCTTTTTACCCATATACATATCAACACCGTATGTGTGTGTGTGTGTGTTTAATGAATGCCAATCTTACTGATGTGATATGATGTCTTATTTTTGTAATTTGCATTTCCCTTATAATAAGAGATACCGAGAACTTTTATATACCTTTAGGCCATTTGTATGTCTTCTTTGAGGAAGTTTCTGTTCATCTCTTCTCCTCCCATTTTTTATTGTGTTGGTTGTTTTTTTTTATCTTGCACAGTTTTACCATTGCTTTAAATACCTTGGATTTCAATCATTTATCAGATTAATGCTGGGCAAAACTTCTCTCTCCTCTATGTGATGACTTTTTATTCTGGCCTGTATTTCCTTTGTGGTTCAAAAGTTCCTTAGTTTGATGTAGTCCCATTTGCTGATCTCTGCTTCCATTTGCTTCACATTGATTCATTTTTGCAGACGACATGATGTTATACTTAGAAAATCCTAGAGATGTCACAAATAGCTCCTAAATTATACAATAAAGTGGCAGGCTACAAAATCAACATGCATTGGGGCTGGAGCAATAGCACAGCGGGTAGGGCATCAGCCTTGTACGCGGCCGACCCGGGTTTGATTCCCAGCATCCCATATGGTCCCCTGAGCACTGCCAGGGGAAATTCCTGAGTGCAGAGCCAGGAGTAACCCTTGTGCATCGCCGGGTGTGACCGAAAAAGCAAAAAAAAAAAAAAAACCAAACAAACCATAATGAACATGCAGAAATCCAGGTATTTTCTATATTCAAATAATGAAATAGAAGAGAGAACAATTTAAGAAAATAATCCCATTCACAATTGTGCTTCAGAAAACCTGGGAATCAATTTATCAAGAGTTGAAAGACAAACAAATAAAACTATAAATCACTACAAAAAGTATTAAAGAAGACATGAAGAAATGGAAGCAAACTCCTGTTTATAGATTGTTAGGACTAATAGTGTCAAAATGACAGTCTTTCCCAAAGAATTATATTCTTCCTAAAAATTTCTTCCATTCTTTCTAAACTTTCTATATCTTTTCGCCTCTCTTAGTCTTGATGAATGTCCCTACATCTTACTTCAGAGAAAATAAAAATTATTATATGGAAACTCCTTCAAGTTTTTGTTTTTAAGTTTAAACATTTACCTATTGCTATGAAGTAAATGCATTTCCCCCCAAATCAATATATTGATGCTTACTCCACTATGTGATGATATCTGGAGGTCAGATCACTGCAGGACAATTAGACTTATATGAGGTTATCAGAGTGAAATTCCTCTGATAGTACTAATGTACTTATAAGAGGAGAGGTGTAGGATAACATTGGGTTTGTCCTTTCAGCCTTGCTGCAGGGAACTTAGTTTACCTTAAAGCAATGTCATTTCTGTCTGAACACAGGAAGACAGTTAATATTATGCTTTGTAATTTGGGACCTGATTGACTCCAATAATATTTACCCTGGGCATCTGCTTTCTCACTCAGTTGCCCTTAGTTCATAATACCTCAAAAGCAGGGTCCTGACGAGGGACTGAATGGATCTAGGGCAAGCTGTGATCTACCCTGGCATTGAAATGGGCCAGGCCAAAGCGCCACAATACTCAACTGTAAGTTGAGAGCATGGTCATAGACAAATGCTGTCATGATCCAAAAGTAATGACAAGAGTAGGACCCTGTTGGGGTTAGGAAGACTAACCTGATCTGAGGATTGTGGTTTGGAATATATAGTGAGATGTCCTCAGGAAGAATCAAACTTTAAGTTTGATATATCTCTTACTGTGTTCATACAGAATGACATTGCTAGAAATATTAGAAGTAGATTTGTCACTGTCACTGTCACTGTCATCCCGTTGCTCATTGATTTGCTTGAGCAGGCACCAGTGACGTCTCCATTGTGAGACCTGTTGTTACTGTTTTTGGCATATTGAATACACCACGGGTAGCTTGCTGGGCTCTCCGAGAGGGGTGGAGGAATTGAACCCGGGTCAGACACATGCAAGGCAAACACCCTACACGCTGCACTATCGCCCCAACCCAGAAGTAGATTTACTACAATTATTTAAGTGAATTACTAGCTGAGGAAAGAAGAAAGCAACAGACCCTGGATGGGATCCCACTCTTAAGCGGATCTCCTAGCAATCTGGAGTAATCTCCTTAGATGAGATTTTGTTAATCTTCTGGAGTAGATGTCTTACCCCTCTTTGTTGATTTGCTAATGTTCAACCCACCTTTGTGTCACCACCCTATGTGATTGCTATATAAAGTAAGACTGTAAGAGAAGTAGGGGAAAAGACACAGAAGCAGAGCACAAAGCAAAAGAGAATCAGGGAGTCATTGGAGCCAGAATCAGGGAAAAGAAAGAGCACAAAGTGAGTGAGAATCAGAGTCAGAGTCAGAGTCAGAAGTGAGAGCAAGTGGGGCTCCAGAGACTGAAGCAGAAGGGCTCCGGAGAGAGAGATCAGAAGAGAGATTGGAAGAGACCAGAGGAGAGATGACAGAGACAGAGAAAGGTCAGAAGAGACCAAAGGAGAGATAACAGAGACTGAGTCAGATATAGAGAGACAGACAGAAGAGAGCACAGCAGCACACACAGAAGCAGACCACAAAGGAGGAGCCATCCTGATCTGGTCCATACACAGTGACTCAAGAGCACTGTACACAAGTGAAGAGAGAGAGAGAGAGACAGAGAGAGAGAGTTGCCTGAGAGTCTGCGAACAACACACACATCATCACACATCACCCCCTTCTGCATGTGCACACATATTTTTTACAGCGAAAGACATGTTCTATTTCTGAGAACACATGATCACCAAACAGTCCTTGGACATCTTCAAGAACGGAAAAATTCCTCCCTCGATACAGCTGGGTGTAGACTCTATAAAATAAAGTGTTCTGGAGAGATGGCTCAGTGTGCTGAAGCACACACTCTGCATTTGAGAACCATAAAGTAGACTTGAGGGGTGGTTAGGAAAATGGAGACAGTGGTGGAGGGAAGGTGACAGTGTTGGTGGGATTGGTTTCTATAATTTCAGACTATGGTTTAAGTCTTTAACCTTTTATGAGTTAGTTTTCATGTGTGAAGTGAGACAGGGTCCATTGTCATTAGTGTGCGTGCGGCTTCCCACTTTTCTCCAACATCTTCTGTTGAAGAGACTGTCCTTTCTCCACTGTGTATTCTTCACTCCTTTTTAGTAAATTATTTGACCAGGTATTTGTGAATTTATTTCTGGGCTCTTTATTCTGTTCCTCCTATCTGTCAATTTTAATGACTTTATTTTTGCCCATTTAACAAGCATGCTGACATCTAATGTTTTAAATAATTAAATTACATGAATAATCAAATAAGTAAATAAATAAATAAAGAGGGGGAAAAAAGAGGAGAAAGAGATGGGGACCTGGATGTGCCTCAAAGGGTAGAGTACACCCTGAGTTTCATCCCTGCCACCATATACTTTCCTCTTTCTCCTCTAGTTGTGGCCTTGGTGACTTTCCTCCCTGCCCCTATGGCCCACTAGGTGTGACTCTGCGCAGTTTCTACAAGAAACATGCTTTATGTCTCATGTCACGTGATCCCCAAATAGTCCTGGGCTGGACACCTTCAAGAATGGGACAAATTCTTCCTCAACATGACAGGGTATAGACTCTATAAAATAAAGTTGTTCAGGAGAGAATGCTCAGTGGGCTGACACACACACTCTGCATTTGAAAGCCGAAAGTTCTACCACTTGCACTGCATGGTCCCCAAGTGCTATATTCGCAAAGTTATTAGTGTGCTGGCAGTAGCCTCATAGCACCATCAAGTATGACTCTAAAAATAAAACAAAAAACAAAACTAAAGTAGGCTTTGTGTTAAATGATTTCCCCAATTATAGGGTCACATGAGTGTCCTCAGCCTATTTTAGGTACCCTAGACTAAGCTAGGAAGTTGATGGTTTAGATGAATTAAATAAACTTTCAGCTCAAAGTATTTTCAAATTTCTAGTTTTAGGAAATAAAAATCAAATTTATATGAGTTTATAGGTATAGGACCCCAAATTAACTTGAGGAATATCTGTACTTGAAAGATGTTTCTACCCTGCCTCAAGGACTTTTTCCCATTAACCACCTATTGTTAGTTTTGTATCTCCCACAATACAAATTATTGTTTTTCTGGCAGACACTAAATGACATAATTTTAGTACCTAGTACAGTGTTTACTGAGAACTGTCATTTGAGGCTCAGCAGTAGAGAGTTTGTTGTTCTAGAGTACATTTGAAAGAAAACTATCATGGTGCCATAATTTGTGCACTGTATGATGTTGGAATTCTGTAAGACATCTCATTTTGGCTAAGTTCTGATGTGATAACAGAAAAAAGTGGATGACTACAATTTAAAGACTGTCTGGAGTACTCACCTCATGAGGAAGAGGAGGGTGATAGATTCTACTTATCTTCTGGGTTATTGCAATGTGATTGATACAGTATGGCTGAAATTTTCTACCTCTTTACACTCTTCTGAAAAATGTTTCCTACCATCTCAGAAGTAGAAAAAAGTATTGAAAACCAAGATTTTAGAAAAAAAATCTGTGAAATTGTCATGTTCGGAGTATTTCTGCTAAAGCTTGTCAGGAAATACTGTGAAATTATTATGTTCAGAGTATTTCTGCAAAAGCTTGGCTATGTATTTTTTCTGCCATAGATTTGCTTTTTATTTTAGGATTCTTATGAAATAATATATGGGACTTAGGGTGCAGCCAAGAACTGGAAGAATGTTGGCTAATCTCTGTCAAAGGCCACCCAGTCAGTAATTTTCTAGAATTGGGATATTAGCTGGACAGCTGTGATATATGAGTCTCTAGGGCTCCAACCAGCTGGCACTTAAGGGCAAAGCTATAGCTATAGACAGCTGAGAGGGATCCAAATGTGGTGTGTGTCTGTGTACTAAAAACACGCTGAGAAACAGATCCATATTCATCATCACCTCAAGTCAAATTTCTCCTTTCTTTCAAAAACATGTGCTGTATGTGCTGTGTAAGATATTGAATTTACTTAATCAAGGATCTAAAATTTGCAGCTACAATTATTAATTCTATGTCTCTGTCTCTGATTATGTGATGTAAAAGTGACAACAGGTGGCTAGTAGGAAACTTCTGGAACAATTTACTTCATAATATATCTGAATGAATGTCACATGGATACTACTGATCCCTCCTATTTAAAGTAATAAAATCAGGATGAAAATAAACACTAGATTCTTTTTCAGTCAACCATCTATCAAAATTGAAATTTATGTTATATATAACCTTTTTAAGTTCTTTTCTCGAAACAGTGTTACTTGCTTCTACAAAGGTGTTTAGAAAACCAAAAGCTCATCACTTGTGGAATTTCTTCTTTTCATCTTATCCATTTGTACACCACAACATATCAAAGCAGTACATAGCAAAGAACTGAGTTCTTAGAAAAGGCTGGTAGAGGATGTACTCTCTCTCTGGCAATATATTTTTCTGTCTTAGACAAAAGGATGCCCCTTTATTCTGATAAAAGGATTGCAGTTAACATCATTGGAAGTTACACTTATATATCATCACTGGCTTATAAAATATTAAAACAAGGAGGGCAGGGCTACAACAGTATAGCATCTTTTCTGGATGTGTAAGATCCTGGGTTTAATTGCTGGCCTTAATAGATTTATAAAATGAATAAAATATCAGAACATACTGGACTTATTAGAATATTAAATAAGATGTGAGGTCAACATGCCTATATCATTTATTTAGTACTTGCTTAAGACATTTATTTAGTACTTGCTTAAGATTCTCTCAGAGACTGGAAAATATTTGAGTGAAGGAAGTGCTTATTGACTTGAGTTGATGTCTGTTTAGCTGACTTGAACAGTGCCTCCTTATCACTGTGTGAGAGATCTTGCACCAAAAAATAAAAGTGAAAAAAAATAAAAAAGGGTATTTAGCTCTTAAAGCATTGATGTAAACTGGGTGAGATTTTTTAATAATTTCCTGACCAGAAAGGGTCAGATTTTCGGTGAATGAGACATTTATAACATAGGGGAGGATATATACAAAACAATACAAAGATACCTTACTTTACAAATTTTATGGTATCACGTGACCATAGATAAACATTACTAGACCCCTTTTAGTGATGATGCATCTTGCAATTAAAACAGTAATAGCTTCTGGTAAATCTTGTTTTCTCAGCGTTCCAGAAGAGGTTCAGATATTGAATCAGAAGGATGTGGGGCTGGATCAATAGCACAGAGGGTAGGGCATTTGCCTTGCACGCGGCCGACCCGGGTTCGATTCCCAGCATCCCATATGGTTCCTTGAGCACTGCAAGGGGTGATTCCTGAGTGCAGAACCAGGAGTAACCCCTGTGCATCGCCAGGTATGACCCAAAAAACAAAAAAATAAAAATAAAAAAGAAGGATGCCAGGAGGGTAAAGGGAACCATATTGGTGACACTGTATTAAAAACAAATAGCATTTTAAAAGAAATGAGACCTCTCTATACATGATAAAAACACTAAATTCCAGAAAGTGTGTAAAGCAAACTTCTTCATTCTTTCAGAGAGTTCTGATTAGATATGTTGAATTTTATTTTCCTGATCCCATCTCAAAAATGCCTGTTTCTCTTCAAAATTCGGTGAATAGAACTGGTGAAGTCTAAGATAGCAACTCAAGAAAATCTTGATCATTGAGAGAGAAAATATATACAGTGTCATCTCTGTGAGTGATGCTTATCTCAGTCACATACTTTACTTTTGATTGTTCTTTGGTTCCCTAAAGGAGGAAATTAGCCACCTATCTTTTTTTTACAAAGCTTTCTTGTTTGAGTTTCAGTCATACGATGATCAAACACCCATTCCTCCACCAGTGCACACTCTCCACCACCAATGTCCCCAGTATACCCCCCATTTCCAATCCACCCCATTCCTCCATGGCAGAAAACTTACCCCATACTCTCTCTCTATTTTTGGGCATTGTGGTTTTCAATACAGATACTGAGAGATTATCATGTTTGGTATTTTATCTACTTTCAACACACATCTTGCATCCCAAACAATTCTCCAACCATCATTGTGTTAGTGATCCCTTCTCTATTCCAGCTGCCTTCTCCCCCAGCTCAGAAGACAGGCTTCCAGCTCTGGGGCAATATTTCTGGCCCTTGTGTCTACTGTCTTTGGGTGTCAGTCTCTCATATTATGTTATTTTATATTCCACAAATGAGTGCAGTGATTCTATGTCGCTCTCTTTCTTACTCATTTCACTTAGCATGATACTCTCCATGTCCATCCACTTAAAAGCAAATTTCATGACTTCATCTTTCGTAACAGCTGCATAGTATTCCATTGTGTAGATGTACTTCTGTGAGCTACATTACGGATTCACCACCAGGATCTCACCATTCTACAAAGAAGTGGTCATCGACATAAAGAGAGGGGTTTGGCAGGGTGACACCATTTCACCGAAACTCTGCAGTGCCAACATCATGCGACAACTGGAATGGGAAGAAATGGGAGTTAAAGTAGATGGTCAGCAACTACACCACCTCTGTTTTGCTGGTGACGTTATTCTGATAACACCAAATATCAGCCAAGCAGCCGAATGCTGGCCGACTTCAACCGTCAGTGTGGAAAGGTCAGACTGCAGCTGAATCTTACGAAGACAATGTTCATAAGAAACAGACTAGTTCTTGATGTTCCATTTGCCCTCAACGGAATGACCATCTCTGAATGCAACAGTTATGTGTACCTAGGCTGAGAACTCAACATGACAAATGACCTGGAACCTGGACTGCGCAGGAGCAAGAGAGAGGCATGGAATGCCTTCAAGAGTGTCAAAGAAGTGGTTAAGCGGACAGAGAAACTCCGGCTTCGGGCACATCTTTTTGACTCCGCCATTCTTCCTGCACTAACATACACTTCAGAGATCTGGGCCCTATGAAAACAGGATGATAATGCTATGCTATTCGGGTATCCCAAGGAGGAATCGAAAGAGCTATGCTTGGAATATCACATTTCACTCAAGTGAGAGAAGGAATCCGGAGTTCTGAACTCCATTGATGATCAAGAATCAGGGACGCTGTCTCATTTGCCAAGGTGTCAAAAAACAGATGGGCTGGACATGTAATGTGATTTGGAGATGACCGCTGGACTAGAGCTGTTACTGAGTGGATTCCATGAGATGTCAAAAGAATGCGTGGCCTCCCACCTACGAGATAGTAAGACTTCTTCTCCAAGAGTGTAAATGAATGGTTTGAAGCTCTTTGTGTTCCTGAAGCGAGCAGACACTACTGGGCTATACTAGCACATGACAGGGACAAATGGAAATGTTACAAGTGCCCGCTCAAGCAAATCGATAAACGAGATGACAAGTGACAATTGACAAGTGACAAGATGTATCAAAGTTTCTTTAACCAGTTGTCTATTCAACTAGAGTTGTTTCCAGATGCTGGCTATTTTGAATATTTAGCCACCTACTTAAAGTTTATTATGACTTCTATTTTTTGGGTTTTTTTTGGGTGCTCAGGACTTCTTCCTAGCTCTATGCTCAGGTATCACTCCTGGAAGGTGAATGAGACCATATGGGATTTGGAGGATTGAACCCAAATCTGTTGCATGCATGGAAAGCACCCTACCCACTCTACTATCACTCTGGCACCTTGGAAAGCATTTGTTAAACATTAGAAAATGCACTGGTGTTATAGGAGTTCTGATTCATGAAGTTATTGAAATTGTGCCTTTTTAGAGCTTAGACATAATCCATGAGATGACTATGTATATTTTCTTTTAAAGGTCAGAATTCCACAAATCATAACATAAGTAGGTAATTGTTTTTTAAAAACTAGAGGAAATTTTAAAATACTTTTACTCGATGTGTAATCTGTATACTGCTGCCACCACAAACTTTCCACAAACAGGAGTTGTGTTGGCTTATTTAAGTGTGTAACATTAGTATTAAGGTAGTATGAAGCAATTTCAGGTGACAATTTGCTTCTTGAAAGGCATAGATGACTTAAAGAAAATATTTTTATCAAAACTCAAACTTTACAAAATGGTAGAACTTATGGGGTGATCAATGACACAATAAATTATTCTCATCTTTAAATGAGACCTTAGGGTTTCTTTAAATAACTTACTTCTCTGGTGTATTTCTAACTTGGTATGAACAGGGCTTGTAAAGCCTTGGCTGCTGCTTATGCTATGCACTGAGGAAGTCTTCCTACATCCTTATTTTTTTTTATTGAATCACTGTGAGATAGACCATTACAAAGCTGTTCATGATTGGATTTCAGTCATACAGTATTCCAATGCCCATCCCTCCACCAGTGTACATATCCCAGCACTAGTGTCCCCAGGTTCCCTCCCATGCCCCCCATCCCCCATCCCCTGCTTGCCTCTATGGCGGGCACTTTTCTTCTCTCTCTCTCTCTCTCCTTTTAGACATTGTGGTTTGCAATATTGATACTGAAATGTTATTAAAAATATCCTCTACCTAATTTTAACCCTCATATCTTGTCCAGCATGATTATTCCCAGCTATTATTCTCATAGCAATCTCTTCTCTATCTTACTTACCCTCAGCCCTACACAGGTTTGTGATTAGTTCCAAACATTGACCAGTCCCCCTAACACCTGCTTTACCTCGTTATCGATATTAGTCTTCTACTGGCTATGGTAAATAGTGCTCCAATGAACATAGGAGTACAGATGGAGTTTCTACTGTGTTTCTGGGCCCCTAGGGTATATTCCCAGAAGTAGTATTACTGGGTCAAATGGGAGCTTGATGTCTAGTTTTTTTCAGAAATGTCCATATTGTTTTCCAAAAAGGCTGGGCCAGTTGGCATTCCACCAACAGTGAAGGAGAGTCTCTTTCTCCCCACATCCATGCCAACACTGTTTGCTTTTGTTCTTTTGGATGTGCGCCAGTCTCTGTAGTATGAGATGATATCTCTCCATTGCCAGAATCTGGAAAAAAACTGAGTGACCAAGAACAGAGGAATGGACAAAGAAACTATGATACATCTACCCAATGGAATACTATGCAACTGTCAGAAAAATGAAGTCATGAAATTTGCCTATAAATTGATGGACAATGAGAGTATCATGCTGAGTCAAATGAGTCAGAAGGAAAGGGACATATATAGAATTACTGCCTTCCTACATCTTTTTGCTACAGCATCTCTTTTTGAAAAATAAGAATTAAAACATGTTTTGATTCATTGCTTCTAAGGTTTATTGAAATAATGTGAATAGATGGAAACAACACAATGTCTGATATATAACAACTACTAGATCATCATCATCATTATTCCCTTAATCGTCAAATTTCTTGAGCAGTCTCAGTAATGTTTCCATTCGTCCTAGCCCTGAGATTTTAGAAGCCTCTGTTTATACATCCTTCCCAGTGCTGCTGCATTGGAGGCTCTTTCAGGGTTAGGGGAATGAGGCCCATCATTGTGACTGGTTTTGGCATATGAATACGACACGGGGAGTTTGTGAGGCTCTTCCATGCAGGCAGAAAACCCTCGGTAGCTTGCCAAGTTCTCCCAGAGGGAGAACTAGTCTATAAGATGTCGTGTGGCCACAAAGCTACTGCCTAGCTACTGGAAAATGGGGAATCTGGGCAGAAGAGATCCAGTCTCACTCCATGCAGCTTTGGAGATCTCAGCCCTGAGTCCCATGCACCTCTGCCGGTACTTTCACGCGTAAGGCTCGTCCGAACGTGTTGAGAGGGGCCATGAGCGTGGCTGTGGCTGGCTGGGCTCTGGAGGTCTTTGATTGCCGGGGCTCTGCTCAGGGTGTGGAGGGAAACTGAAATTCATCCCCTCCGAGGGGCCCTGGTGAAGACAGCCAGGTGCGGGGGCACAAGACTCTCTGCGTTGCTCTCTTCTGGGAGCTTGGTTTTATAGTCCTGGAAGTTGGCCGTTGGTGGGATTACACGGCACCGGGGACAGTCCCTGGGTGTGTCCGCCTAGCTACTGGAAAATGGGGGATCTAACTACTAGGTAAATATTTTTAATTTGCTGATTTGGAATATCTCGTGTAAAAGGTGTATAGATTTGTTTGCTTTGTGTGCTTTATTTCTTTTGCTAATTGATGCTGTTCTTCTAAACTTACCAATGACATTTATGTTGGCACCATTAAAGAAAACTCTTACATGCATCAGTGAAAGTATTATTTGTTAACTATTTTCATAATATTTTAACAATCCATTTATTCAAGATCAACTCAAAATGCGATACTTCGAAATTGTTTTTTATTGTAATTCTAGTTTTTATATGCCTCTCTGCAAAATCATCAGTGTTCTTGTGAGTTCTTAGCATGTTCTATCTAGTTTCAGACTGTTGTTTATATGATTCTCTTGGACTAGACTTGGAGTTCCTCGAGATAGAAGCAATACTTAATTCATGTTTTTAAGTTCATTTTATAACACATAAAAGTTTCTTGATAAATGTGCATCAAAGTTAACATGATTTCTTCCACTTAGTTCATAGTGAATGAGTAATGTTTATTTGTATTTATTATTTCCTCTTATATGTACCCTAATCAGTTTCTCCGTTTCCCCATTCCATTTGTGAGCATTGACTATATGGCAACAATTCTTACATTTCTATCTCAAATTCATCCTTTTCTGATCTTTGGGATAGATATGTGTATTTGAACACAAGAGGCACTTAACTTTTTTATTGACTCACAGTGAGTTACACAGTTACAAAATTGTTTGTGATTGGGTTTCAGTCATATAATTTGTATACACCCATGACTTCACCAGTATACATTTCCCACCACCAATGTCCCCAGTTTTCTTCCTGCCCCTACTCACAAGCACATTCAATACAATTGCACATTGTATTCTCTCTCTCATTCTCTCTCTCTTCTTCACTGTATCACTGTCATCCCATTGTTCTTCGATTTATTTGAGCAGTAACGTCTCTATTACACTCAGACATGAGATTTTAGCAGCCTCTCCTTACTCATCTTTCCCAACGATTAGAGGCTCTTTCAGGGTCAGGAGAATGAGACCTATCATTACTGTTTTTGGCATATTGAATACACTGCGGGTAGCTTGCCAGGCTCAGCTGTGCGGGCGGGATACTCTCAGTAGCTTGCCGGGCTCTCCGAGAGGTATACATATATCTTTTACTGTATTTTGGGATATGAATATACCATAGGAAGCTTGCAAGGCTCTCCCGTGAAGGCAATAAACTGTTGGTAGCTTGTTAGGTACTCCAAGAGGGAGAACAAGGCTATTACATGTCCCACAAAGCGGCCGTGTGCTTCCGTGAGCTTGGTCTTATGGTTTGCTCTCAAATGGATGCTCTCTCTTCTTATGGTTTGCAATACTGAAAGGTTATCATGTATATCCTTTTACCAACTTTCAACACTCAGTTCTTGTCCAAAGTGATCATTACTAATTATTATTGTCATTTTGGTCCCTTCTCTATCATAACTACTCTTTGCTTCCAACACAATTGTGGCAGGCTTTCAACCTGATCAGTCCTCCTGGCCCCTGATTTTACTGGCCTTGATAATAGTTTTATACTATTTTTATATCCCAGAAATGAGTGCAGTCATTCTTTATTTTTCATTCTATTTCTGACTTATTTTACTCAACATACTACTCTCCACGTCCATCCATTTACAAGCAAATTTCTAGACTTTATTTTTCTTAACAGCTCTGTACCATATTCTCTTTATACAGTGATCTGTTCTCGGGCATATGGGTTGTTTCCAGATTCTGGCATTGTGAATAGTGCTGCAATGAACATAGAAGTGCAGATGGTCATTTTTCATTGTGTTTTTAAGCCACCAGGGAATACTCCCGGGAACCTTTGGGTATTGATTTTGTAACCTGCCACCTTACTAAGAGGTACTTTGAAAATATTGCCCACTGTGCTTATCTTAATTCCCTAAGTCCCTATTTATGTTTTAATATATCCTGGTAAAATGTATAACTCTTCATTGAATTGCACATTCAGAAAATAATCAAGCAGCCATGACACATGTTCTCTTCTCTCGTGTATCAGATAAGTCTCTCAAATAATATCTATGTTTTTTATTCCTTTGAAAATATTTACTTCCTTCTATCCTTATTGTCATTCTGATTCACACCACCATGTTTTCCTTTGTTTTTCCCAGATTATGCAAGTCTCATGAAAAATATTTTGTTATTAAAGCTTTCAAGTATATATACATTAAACTATTTTTTGCCATTTTTAAATTATTTTTTTATTTTATTAAATCACCGTGGGATAGTTGCAAGCTTTCATGTTTGGGTTACAGTCTCAAAATGATCAAACACCCATCCCTCCACCAGTGCACATTCCCCACCACCAATATTCTGGGTATAACCCCCCTTTCCCACCCTCCCCCTGCCTCTAAGGCAGACAATATTCCCCATACTCTCTCTCTACTTTTGGGCATTATAGCTTGCAACACAGACACTGAGAAGTCATCATGTTTGGTTCATTATCTAATTTGGCACACATCTCCCATCCCAACTGGTTCCTCCAGCTATCATTTTCTTAGTGATCCCTTCTCTATTCCATCTCCTTTCTCCCCTCTGCTCATGAAGCAGTCTTCCAGCTATGGGGCAATCCCCCTGTCCTTTGTATCTACTGTCCTTGGGTGTCAGCCTCATGTGATGCTACCCTACACCCCACAAATCAGTGCAGTCCCTCCATGTCTGTCCCTCTCTTTCTGACTCATTTCGGTTAGCATGATACTCTCCATGTTCATCCATTTATAAGCAAATTTCATGACTTCATCTCTCCTAACAGCTGCATAGTATTCCATTGTTTAGATGTACCAAAGTTTCTTTAACCAGTCATCCATTTTAGGGCACTCGAGTTGTTTCCAGATTTTGGCTATTGTGAACAGTGCTGCAATGAATATATAGGTACAGATGTCATTTCTACTGTGCTCTTTTGCATCCTCGGGATATATTCCCAGAAGTGGTATTGCGAGGTCATATGGAAGCTCAATTACTAGTTTTTGAAGGACTGTACATATTGTTTTCCAGAAAGGCTGCACAAGTTGGCATTCTCACCAACAGTGAAGGAGCGTCCCTATTTCTCCACATCCATGCCAGCACTGGTTCTTTTGTTCTTTTGAATGTGTGCGAGTGTCTGTGGTGTGAGATGATATCTCATTGTTGTTTTGATTTGCATCTTCCTGATGACTAACATTAAACTATTCTTAATATAATGTGAAACCAAATTATACATCACTATATTTAATTATTCTTAATTACATGCATAATTAATTTAAAAAGTATTTAAATGTAAATTACCAGTATAATTTTATAAGATGTTTTTGTTTTACTAAGTGTACACAATTCCATTATTACATATTATAAGTGATGAGCACTTCTTAATAACATCTGATACTGCAATAATATTCATTTTTCACCAATTTTCTTCAAACACAATTATGACGTGTTCTAACTCAGAAAAAGCCAGCAACAAACATTTATTTTATTATTTTTTCTAATTTAAATTTTATTGAATCACCATGTGGAGGGTTACATAGTTCTCAGGATTATGTCAGTTATACAGTACTCAAACACCCTTCCCTTCACCCGTGCCCATATTCCATCACCAACCACCCCATTATACCTCCCGCCCCCCCAGTCCCCGCCCTTGTAAGTGATAAGTTTTACTTCGTTTACGCTTTATCTTGGTTACAGTCCATGTTTCAACACATAACTCACTATTGTTGCTAGGGTTTCCCCCCCAAAAAGAAAAGACAGTCCCACTGTCAAGGAAGCATTTGATGGCTCTCCATTGCTGAGAATGTAGAGATATTAAGTCCCGCTGTTTGTTACATAACTTTTCTATTTTTTTCTCCCCTCGTCCCACGCCACCGAGATCATGCCTGTTTAGTAATCACCATGCTGCCTGACAAAGGGAAAACAAACCAAAAAAGATGGTTATTTCTCGTCATCAGCCAGCGTGGGGCTCTGGCTTAGTTGATAGTCTGGTAGAATGTCTGCAAGCAGTTTCTGGAACCAAAAGTAATACGCTGGTATCGGCCCCAGCTCAAGATTCCACCAGCATCCCGCTGTTCCAAGTACATAATAATTTATTCCCTTGTATCCCATTCCCACTCCACCAGGTCCGTGTCAGCTTAATGGACATCATACTATGGTTAACGCCACGCCGCGTTTCATCCCGAGAAAGAAGGATATTTCTTCTCAGCCAGCGTGAGGATATGGCTTAGTTCAGTCTATAGAGATGGCTACCACTTTGGTAGCCTTCAATATTTCAGCAAAAGACTTACTATTCTTGTTAGGATTTCCCACCAAAGTCCGACCCGTTAAAAGGGAACCATTTCATATTGGTGATGATTCAATGACAATAGGTTGCGCGGCCATGGCAGCGGCCTCGCGGCTTTGAATTTCTGTATAAAGTCCAGGGAAAGTACAGCCAGAAATTACACGTCGCTACAAACTTTAACCCTATTATGGTCCCCCCAAAGTCCAACCCATTACAAAGGAACCATTTCATATTGCTGATGATTAGATGACATTAGGCTGCCGCGGCCGCGCGGTTTTGGGTTTCTATATAAAGTCCAGGGAAAATTCTGCCTAAAATTCTATCACTACAATCTTTTACCCTTCAACAAAAAACTTAGTACTATTGTTTGGAGTTTCCCCCCACGTTAAGCCCTGCAAAAAAGGAACATTTACACATTGCTGACAATCAAGAGATATTAGGTTGCGCGGCTGCTATCAGTCGCCCAGCTGCGATAGCAGCCGCGCGGTTTTGGATTTCTATATGAAGTCCAGGGAAAATTATTTTGGTAATTGCATCACTCGCTGGCAGCGCCTGGGCCAGAAGCTCCGGGCACACAGTTTGGAGGCATTTTGGGGGCGCCGCTCGTGTCCAAAGTGGTTCAGTTGGGGGGCTGGAGCGATAGCACAGCGGGTAGGGCGTTTGCCTTGCACGCGGCCGACCCGGGTTCGATTCCCAGCATCCCATATGGTCCCCTGAGCACCGCCAGGGAGTGATTCCTGAGTGCAGAGCCAGGAGTAACCCCTGTGCACCGCCAGGTGTGACCCAAAAAAAAAAAAAAAAAAGCAAAGTGGTTCAGTTGCCTCCGGGGTCGATCTCGCGCAGGGCCGAAAAGGAGCGTCCCCACATGGCTCTGTGCTTAAATGTCGGCCAGCACAGGGCGGATCCGGAAGTCCCGCCCATCGGCTATCCCGGGCTTCCTGTAGAGTCTAAAAACCGGCTATTGCCTCGCTGCGTTCAAAAAGAAAGAGTTGAGAGAGAAAAGACCATACCCTGCCGGCAGCGCCTGGGTTAGAAGCTCCGAGCACACAGTTTGGAGGCATTTTGGGGGCGCCGCTCGTGTCCAAAGTGGTTCAGTTGCCTCCGGGGTCGATCTCGCGCGGGGCCAGAAAGGCAGCAACAAACATTTATTACTTTTTTTTCTTTTGCTTTTTGGGTCACACCAGGCGATGCTCAGGGATTACTACTGGCTTTGCACTCAGGAATTAGTCCTGGTAGTACTCAGGGGACCATATGGGATCTTAGGAATCGAACCAGGGTCAGCCGCGTGTAAGGCAAATGCCCTCCCTACTGTTCTATTGCTCCACCCCCAACTATGTATTACATTTGTACTTTCTTTTAATAAAGATAATTAATCATTGCACTCATTTGTGGAATATAAAAATAATATGAAAATAATTCCAAAAGCCAATAGAATCAAGGGCCAGGTGGACCGGTTCATAGAAAGAAGCTTGCCACAAACTGTGGGGGAGTGCAATTAGGACAGATAAGGTACCACTATTACAATGGTATTGGAAATGGTCACTCTGTACAAGAACTGAGTGCTGAAAGGAAGTAAAATGATGCATTATACATGATAAAGTTTCAGTAACATTATTACAAATCAGTATCTCCATCTGGAGATTTTCCTTAGCAATCTGTGTCCTAGGTCAACTTCTGCTTCTAGATTCCCTGAATTAGCTTTGGATGTCATGTCATGCATATATGTAATTCTGCCTAGTCCATTGCCTTTATTGCTGACCCTAATAGAGATTACAGCTTACAAAACTAAAATATCAAATAAGATAGGTATGGATTTGACGGTGTGGGTGCAATAGCACAACGCGTAGGGCGTTTGCCTTGCACGTGGTCGACCCGGGTTCGAATCCTCCATCCCTCTTGGAGATTACGGCAAGCTACAAAGAGTATCCTGCCTGCGTGGCCGAGCCTGGCAAGCTATCCATGGCATATTCAATATGCCAAAAATATTAACACGTCTCATAATGGAGATGTTACTGTTGCCCGCTTGAGCAAATCGATGAACAATGGGACTACAGTGCTATGACAGTATCTAAAATGTAAGAGAATTAGAGAGAGAAATAGAAGAAAAGTTTCTGCCAGAGAGGCTAGCTGGGGTCCAAGTGTGAAGGAAACTGGAGACATTGGTGGTAAGAAAGTTACACTGGTGAATGGATGGGTATTGGAACATTGAATGACTGAAACCCAATTATAAACAACTTTGTAACTGTGCTTCTCACGGTGATTAAATTTTTTTTTAAAGTTTGAAGTTTTAAATAATGCTAACGGCTTGTCCTATACTATATTACATTTTCTTGTGGTTGCTGCTACTATTGTTTACTTATTACTCTATCCTCAGCATTTTCTGTAAACTGGAATTTAGGTCTAAAAGACTTCTTTGGATTCAGGCTAAAAAATCATTTTTTTGTGGGTTGCTCCCCTGGAGGTGCTCAGGGATTACTCCTGGCTCTTGATTCAGGGATCACATCTGGGTTTCCAGGGATGGGACCCAGGTCAGCCATGTGAAAAGCAAGTGCTGTTCCCGCTGTACTTTCACTCCAGCCCTCTGGCTAAAATATTTCAGACAGGACTCTTAGCTATGAACTGAATTGTGTTCATACAATATTGATATGTTGAAATCCTAACTCCAAATATTAGTACACTAAAATGTGACTTTACTTATAGATCAGGTTTTATAAAGGTGAATAAACTGACATGGAGGCGATTAAGGTGGGTCCTAGTCTGAAATGACTTGTGTCCTTATAAAAAGAAGATATTAAGACATAAAGAAAGGGATAGTAAGAATCTGCATGTTCAAAGAAAAGGCCGCATGAGAACAAAGCAGGAAAGCAGATATCTGCAAGTTAAGAGCTCAGGAGACAACAAGCTGATACCTCAACCTTGGACTTAGCACCTCCAGAGATGTGTGGAAATTAACTTTGGTTGTTTTAACAGCCCAGTTTGTGTTATTTTGATATGGCAGTCCTATCAATTCTATACAACACTTGTGAGTAAAGTTGTATGCTTGCTTGTCTGCAATTCCACCAGGAGGCAAAGATGGGTTGATAGACTCACCATTAAAGATGCTAAGATTGATGAATCACTGAGATCATGTGATTTCTTATTTCTTATTACATCTTTATTTCTTATTACTTGTAGGTGACAGAATTAATTTTAAGTAGATTAATTCAATTAAATATAAATTAATATTTGATTTTAATATACACAAAATATATGATTTGGGTGTCTTCCAAATCATACTTATTCAATAAGTGGAAGAAATCATGTTAATTTTGATATATATTTATTGAAAAACTGATATGTGTAATATAATAATAATAGAAAGTAACAATTTCCCCTTGCAAACAGTAATCTCCTGGGCAATTTAACACAACTTCACTTGATGAGCTGGTCTGAACCATTTTATTATCACCAGGACAATTTCAATAGTTGCCTTCCTTTTATTTTGCATCACTGCTAGCCTACACTGTGCCTTTATATGAACTAGAAGAAGTCTGTTTGAATAGACACACTTCTTTCGTGGGCATATGTCTTGATAAGAAGAGCACAGGATGTACTTCACCCTCTGTAAGGCTTCATTGTATATGAACAGCTTGAATAACAGTACATGGCAGCCCTGCTTGCCCTGTTCCATTCTATTTCTCCACATAGCAGTTAGTGTGGGAAAAAAGAAGTGTAATTATATTACTAGGATGCTTTAAACCATTTTAAATCTTAGCATTGAATTTGAAATAAAGTGTCTTCAAATTGCCTGCAAATTAGGACCACTTTTGTCATAGTTCACTCAACTCCACACTATTGTTCTCCTTATAGCTCTTCAAACCAAGTTTCTTTCCATTTACAGCTTCTCTTTCCTATTCTTTCCCCCCTTTCATTCTCTTTGTTGTTATTGTTGCAATGACCAGAGGTCATGCACACACTTGGATGTGATGATTAAACTTGTGTCTGAAAGGCTGGTGCTCTACCACGGAGCTATCCCCAGACCCCTGCACTTTACTACTCTCTTGTTTTAATTTTTATGAAAACACTAGAATTTACAAAGTTGTACATAATAGAGTTGTTTCAGGACTACCATGTTTCAACACCAATCTTACTATCAGTGTTGCCCAGGTTCTCACCCACCCTACAGCCTGTCCCCTTTGCAGGCATATAATAAATTTATTTACTATAATTTTCACAATTAGTGCTTTAAGGAATGGCAAATGGAATTATCAAAAAATAAATCAATACGCTCTTTTGATGATGGATTGCTAAGTGATTTGAATCAATATAATTAAGACATCAATTCATTGTTTGAAATGTTTAAAATCCCTTAGCCAGTGAGGTGTAAACATGCTTTTCTTAATCTAGCAGAGGGCAACTATATGCACTGTTAGTGACTGCTATACTCAATGCCACATGTTGGGAAGTTTAGAGAATCTTTTTTAACGTTTCTTGCAAAACTGGTTTCAAGACTATGAATTCCCTAGGCTGTTGCCTGTCCATGAAGCTCTGTATAATTCCTTCAAATCTGAATGATAATTTAACTGGTTGTCATATTCTTGGTGAGGTATTTATTTAATTGAGGTTTAGTACTATACCCTTCCTTATTCTTCTGGCTCATATAGTCTCATTTGACAGGCTTGCTGTACATCTTACAGGTTTTCCTTTGTAGGTAAGTTCCTTATTTGATCTTGCTGCTTTCAGTATTCTGTCTCTATCTTCAGATATTGTCATTATGAGTACAGTGTGTCTATAAATTTTCCTACTTGAGTCCATTTTTGCTGGCACCCTTTGGGCCTCTTGGTCTTACTCTCTGTAATCAACTATGAAAAATACTTATCAATGATTTCTTTATTGTTTCATGATCATATTTGCCTTTCTGTTCTTCAGGGACTCTGATGATTCTCATGTTGTTCCACCTGAATTAATCCAATAGTTCTCTGGTGTGCTGTTCATTTCTTTTCAGACTATTTTCCACTTTCTTCTATTTCTTAGCAGTTTCCTTCTCATCTTAGTGCTTCTCTATCTTTTTCTCAGCTGCTGTTATTCTGATATTCAGAGATTCTGCTAGCATTTTTATATCACTTACTCTGTTCTTCATTTATGTAATTTCTGACTATAATAGTTTCTTTCTCCTTTCTGACTCATACTTTTTCATGCTTTTCTGACTACCTGTGCTATCATTTCTTTAAACTCATTGAACATCCTCATCATAGGGTCACTAAGGGCATTTTCTAAGGACTTAGCGGTGTTGTTTATGTCTTTGGCGATACTGCTTTTACTCGTTGAGTTTGGCAGGCTTCTACATATTTTTCCTGTTGGTTTTCTAGAGTTATTATTGTGCTGGGGGTGAGACTTCATAGTTAGACACCCTTTAAAGTCCTGAGGGATCAGACTGGGGTTGATTTTTTACTTTTCTGCCTGACTTCACCAAATGATAGGAAGAACAATTGTGAGCAGTGTGTAATTTGTTGAGTAAATCTGTTGCTTTAGGAGCTGTGGTTTGGGTCTTTTTATGTGGTGCAGATCATGTGTGGAGGCTGCTGGGATCTACCCAGTAAGGAGGGCTCTTCCTCCTGCTCCAGATTAGGCCCAATGATATTAGCTGGAAGAGCAAGCTTCACCTGGAATGGCAGAGATGCAAGAAAAAAGGTTTTAAAATAGGGCCCTCCAAGTTGTTCTGGGATCCTGGGGAAGTCACTGTCAGTGACACTTGATCCAGTGATGTAGGCTTAATGGTTCAATGCATAGGGGCCAGCTGTACTAGGTGGTGAGTCATGTAGTGCTGGATTCAACTTTGAACCACGAGCATAGAAGTCCTGTACTCAACCCCTTTGAAGTATCTCTCCATTCTCGTCTTCTTAAGAGTGTTTGCTTATTTGCCTCTTTATCCTTCACCCTAGAACAGGTTATGGGTACAGGTTTATTCAGTTGTCTCAGCACCCTGAATTTTCTCTATAATGCCTAGGATTGTAGCACTGTAGCACTGTCGTCCCGTTGTTCATCAGGAAAACTGATGAACTAAAACTGATTCTATTTTCCAATGCCAAGATTTTTCCATTGTTCAGTACTGTCTATTATCTTGTTTTTTCTCTCCTTATTCCATAAATGCATGAATATTCCAGTATTCATTTTTTAAGGAGATAAAGGAAGTTGTATGGCATGGTAGAAACCTGGCCACACTGGTGTGAACCTCAAAAAGGATACCCGTGCCTGGCAGTAGGTGTTAAGTAGATATTTCAGAGTACCTAAGTGTTTTATAGATTTGGGAGGCATTTTAGTTTGCTATATTTTGAGGCTACAAGAGTCAGGAAACAGGGGTTGAAGTGATAGCACAGTGGGTAAGGTGCTTGCCCTCCATGCAGCTGACCAGAGTTCAGTCCCCAGCACTGCATAAGAGTGATCCTTGAGTACAAAGCCAGTAGTAATCCCAGAGCACTGCCGGGTGTGTCTCAAAATAAAAAAGTTAGAAAATACTGATTTGACATCTACTCAACTGTAACTTTCCAATATTTGTTCTTCAGGACTCTTGTGTATAAATAAAATATTTTTTCTTTTGACATTGGGAACTTCTTCCTAAGCACAAAATCTTCTATTCAATATCCAGGTGCCATGAGGGTAGTTCATTTAAGGATCCCAGGGACAGGCATTACTATGCTTGTTGATTCTTTCATGATGGAAATGTATACTAGAAGAACAAAATATGACTGTGAGCATATGAAATTTGTAAAATAAATGAAGATGACTGATAGTAGTAGGGAAAGAATATGATTTCTAGTTTAAGCGTTGAGAGGAATGTTTGAGGTGTAGACTAAGACTTGTAAAAAAAGTGAATGTTCTGCTTAGCTTTTAATAATTAGAGCTAAATGGGATCTGTAAAAACTCTAAGAGAGTGGGTTTGGGGGAGCCCTGGCAGAATATGACTGATCTGAAAGCCTTTGTGAAGAGCCCTGAATGAAAGTTTGCAATTGCCTGAGCTTTGAATCCCTCCCTCTGGCTGTCCAGTGACGCCACACTGGTGGCGTTGACCTCAGGGTCATTCTTTTTTAAGCAATTATGTTTAATTTGTGAATGCGATTTCTAAATGCAAAAGCTCCCCTGCCCACCCCTGATTTCCCTTGTGGAAGAATGTGTGAATTCACACACATCCTGTCCTAACTGTGCAGGGGAAAATTCCGATGAGGAGACATTGTCCCACGTCCTGGCCATCTGAGAGAATAATGAACTAATAGCATAAAAGTAGATCCCAGAGCAGTGGGGCACTTTTCTGAGTATGAAAATTGCAAAACTCTCTTAGGTTATCATCTACTTTACTTCTGGGTTTTGTTTCTCTGACCAGATTGGGCTAAAAGTAAAACAGGAGGTGAAAGCCCTTACTTCTGTTTGTTAATCTTTCTACTTCTATCTTTTTCCTTAAGCAGTCCTCTTTTTTTCCACTCTTTTGCCTCAATAGAAAGAAAAAAAGTTTTGTCAGCACTCCTGTTTCTTTTGTTGTTTTCTTTTTCTCAGAAGTCTTTTTCTGCTTTTATCCTAATCCCAGTCATGCATGAGAGAACAGTTGTGCTCTGTTGTTTGGCTGTTCTGCTAGTTTTGAATCAGTGGGACTCCCTCTTTGTTCTCTTTATTTTCTGAACACAGAAAGGTAAAAGAGTAGGAATAGGGATTGGAACTTTTAAGAAGAGAAACCTATATTTATTTAGATTGAATTCAATTTTGGGGGCCCTGTCGATAATAATTAAGGAGCTACATCAAATAGAACCGCATTTCAGTTTCCTTACTTAGAACATTTTAACCAGTGTCACAGGAAGGAATGCATTTTAAGCGCAGACTACTGATTTGGACAATTCTTGGAATGATTTAATATGTGGCTGTTTCTTTCTCACTGTGGTCTGATACTTAACCACAGCTGTCTTATAATTCTGATGCCACCTCTCTGAGGTGATGCCTGTATGAGGTTTACAATGGACTTCATGATAAGATCATTTTAGAATGAAATGATAAGATTTGTCAGAGCACCAGAGATGCCTGGGTGCCATTTCATGTTTACAATTTTATTTTTGTGATTTTTTAAAAGGATCTCAGAAGGAAGACTTGAACTTCAGAGGAAGATGAGAGGGTTTCATCCTTACTAAACAGCTCCTTTCTGATGTAGCTATCCAACACGGGCTTGCTCTGCGTTGTCATGGTGACCGTGGAGGCCTGAACATTTTCACAGGCTTGAACTATGAAGTTTTTGAAAACTGTTTTGATTAATTTTTCCTCCATTCCAACTTCTCTTTTCCTTCAAATGTTTTCTCTTTTGTTTAACACGTGATTTATGGCAGGTTGCTGTCATTTAAATAAATGTCCATTTTGAAATTTCCCCTTTCTTTGCTAATGCAAAGAAAAAATAACCCATGCAAGTCATGCTTAAAGAGTTGGTTATTGTTGCTTGCTGGATTTCAACTCTCTGTGGTTGTCGAGACTAATTCAATGTAATTCAGACTCCTCAGTGGGGGCAGTGCATAGCTCCACAGGAAATTATGATAGCAAAAGTCTTCCTGTCGAGCTCTGCACTTGGCACTACAAAGTGCCTTGGGCTGCAGCTACCTGAATAGGGTTGAATTAGACCAGACAACCGCATCATCCCACTTCTTAATCTATTAGAGCTATATACAAGTGGCAATTGTTGATTGCAAAAATGGGATTAAGAGGCTCTTCAAGTGAATTGATTTTCTTGTGAGAACAAAAAGAGGAAAGAGAAAACTTCGTTTGAATCACACAGCCAGAAAGTTTCATGAATGGGTTTCACTCCAAATGTTAGAATTAAAGCAATCAGTGCTTCCCCCATGGGGTATACAGGTGAGAGAAATAAACTGCTCTTAAATAGCAAATTCCTGGCAAAATTCAAGTTTAAGGCATCTGCACTGCAACATTCCCCAGCATAGAATGCAACATTCCCCAGCATAGAATAGCCACTAGAAAGCTGTCTAATAATGTGACACAGACAAATGATACCAGTGTTTTCTCTTTGGCCTTGGGCACTAGTGTCAGTGTTGATGGTTTTAGTGGACCATGGACAGTTTTTCTGAGCTGATCTTTGACTCATGATGAGACTTCTCTCCTTCCCAGATCAGTTGGACCACATTCTCTAATGATTCCATGATTTTGGTCTCTTTGTAAAAGTCATTTTATGCCTATGTTTGTTACTTTCCCTTTGCTACATCCTTTGATTTTTGACAATTCTTATGGAAAATAAAATCCAATTCTCTGCTTGTTGGATTTAAAGTTTGGTTTTAATTTTTCTTGAGTGTCATTTATTTTGGAAGGACCTCTTGTTGTTACTTCTTTTCTGAAGGCCAAATGGCAATATGGTAATTGTCCTAGCTTTGGAAACAAACTGTTGAAGTAAATTCATACATGCTAAAAACTGTAAAAATGCAACCTTAGATTAATTAAAAGCCCATCAGGATCCTGGGAGAACACGTATGTAGAAGACATTCAAGAAGACTCATATTCTAATATCTAAAATGATATGAAGGGTCACTCAAATGTTTCTTGCTTTCTATGGCATATCATGCATCACAAATGTATCTAGGATGATCATTTATCTGGCAGCTTTAGCTGTCAGAAACTCCAAGGGTGTGGAGAATAGAAATGACACACTGATGCCAGCTGGGGAAAAGAAACTGACCAGGGCAGATGGGGAAGTCTCCTGTTACCTCTGCCTTTGGAGCACGTCACAATGAACCAGCAGCAAATAACTTAGAAAGCTGTAGCTCTTCGATGACACAATTGGAGACAAGCATATGAACCATGTTAGAAGAAGGTCCTGTTTAAAAGACAAACATAACTCTAAGTAACTATGAACTCTCCCAAGATATGAGACTGTTCAGAAGAAAATCCTTGTCAATGAAAGTGACCATCATTCCCTCAACTACCAGCCTCTAGAGTTAGAGGCAGATGTGATGATGGAATCACCAACTTTATTTAGATGTACAAAGGGAAGAGTCTTCAAAAATTCTTTAAAAATATCCTTTGGAGAGAAATAGCACAATTTAGACAATTGACATTCCCTATGCATTTTGATGTTCTGACTTCAAAAGCCCAGTCATCCGAGCTGTTTAGTGAGGTGTTATTTATTTTGACCAGGGAATGCATTTTTCCTCTTTCCACATTAAAAGATGTGGAATTACTGGCCAATGGCTACATCAGAAACTGATGGAGTTCTTTCTATGTAGGGTGAGGAGAGACTGCTGACTCTCAGGTAGAGACTTGAGGGAGCACAGTTTGGAACAAAACTTTGTAAAGCAGGTTTGGAGTAAAGAGGAGAAACAAAAAAACAACTGGAACCAGAGGACTTCATGCAACTAGCACACATGGGCTTTTGGGTTAAGTTTGTTCTCTAGCATTAAAGCAGTTTCACAAACATGAAATGCTCCAATGGAAAAAATGTGCATTGACATGAAAATATAATTGATAGGTTTTTTTGTCCTCCTTTTTCTGAATATTCACATAATTCTCTTTCTGTGTTTATTTTATTTGCAACAGTCCTTATTTAAAGCTGAATTTATAGGAATTGGTTTGTTAGGTCTTGGCGTTTCTTCTGGATTTTCTCTAAACCCTGAAAGCAGAGACATTGGTCTGCAGATAACAGTAAATATGAGATACGGTAAGTAATAATTGGATACTTACCATAGTGTTTCTTTCCCAGAACACTATTCATTTACTGCCCCATATTTATTATGCTGAAATTAGCATGGGGGAGTCTTTGGCTAGTGTATTTGTGCATGCTATCAATTATGTCCTAATAAATTAATTTGCTTTTCAGGATTCACCAGAGGCACCGGTTGGGCCTCTGTACTTCAGCTTGACTGTTCTGACTTTGAACAGGTTTATTCAGCTGCTGTCTGCTAAGCCCTACAGAAAAATACAATGGCTGCTGATCGGCCTTTTATGGTTTATTGGAAACTGGTGGTCCGCACTGCAGCTCTGGTCAGTGATTAACCCACGAGAAAACAAACTACACAAGGCTAAGTTGATGTTGGAGGAGGAATGAGCTCACTTCATTAAGACTTGAAGAGGAAACCTTTTCTTCTTTGGTGCTTGTTCAAAACTTTTCAGGTCTCTATTTAATCACATAATTCTCTCTAAGTAGCAAGAGAAGCCTGCTGCACAGCAAGTGGTCTTTTGCCACATGACAACTTAGAAAGATAAATTATATATAAATATCTTCATGGTTTTGTGTGGTGAGGAAACCCATTTTTGTATTACTCTGTGAAACTAATTTACTTGTTTCTTTATTAAAAGAAATAGCTGGGTGCACTCCATGCCATTTCATGTGCATAAACAATAGTCTTAATATTTCTTCTGTGCTTCTCTTTGTTTGATAGGGTTATTAAAAATTCAGGTGAAGTGTGTCCATCCTTCGCAGTGATTCTAAAAAAGCATTTGAAAAGGTCTGCGGAGGAGGAGAATGAGGGCAGAGATTCAGATAATACAGATTATTGGAAAATTGGAAGAAATAAATCTCTTTCAAGCTAGAATAAAAGGTGGAACGGGGTCTGCTTAGCTTGATTTTTCTTCTCAAGAAGAATGACAGTTCCTGGAATCATGATTCTCTCTATCTGATTCTTTAAAAATCTTAACCTTGTAGTTAATGAATATAAGTATATTCATTATATATATGATTTATATGATTTATATGATTTAGGTTCATAAACCCCCTTTCCTTTGCCATACAGGAAAAATTTTTCATGGTCTTGAATCAGAAGTCAATAAAGACATGTTATAGGTGAATGTCAAGGGAATTCAGAGATGTCTCCAGTTCTGAATTTATGAATAATAATTCTTGCTTGTTTTGACTGAGTACAAACTAGGGGGACTCTATAGAAACAGGGGAAACTATTTACCCTCACCTTTAATTCTTCTCACTAGTATGCTTTACCTATTAGACTTATGGACAAATACTTGACATGTAGCCCTACCCACTTCCCACACACTCTCAGGCACACAGGCACTCTTAAAACGTGGTTATCAGAAGAGAATGATTCATCAGAAAATACAAAACAAATTTTAAAATTATATATCAAGAACAAAAGTTTCACAGAAACTTCATTATCATCAAGTATGTGTAAGTCTTCAGAAAACTCACAATCACGGGTGAGTGGAAGATTTCTCCTATTACTGGCTGCACTCTTCACTGCTCCTAACCAGAAGCTAATCAGTACATAATTCTTCCCTCATCACTTATGTGGGCCCCAGTCATAATGAGTCTTCCAGCAGGCCCAAAGCTCTTCTGTTTCTTCGGCATCTCCCAGTCTCCCATCCTTCACAATATTATCTAAATTCCTTTTTCTCTTTCCACGCCTCCTCCATTTCCTTTTGTTGCAGTGAGAGAGAGAGAGACAGAGACAGAGACAGAGAATTCACAAATATCCGACTTTGGGGCAGAAGTAAATTCCTGATTTGGGTATCATCGAGATAACAAACTTTACCATTACCTACATTACTTTGTACAGCAGCTTCACTCTATATTATCTTTCTCCCTCCAGCAGTTATAAACTGTGATTAACTCTTAATGGATGATTTGTTGGGATATTTTTATTTGATTTTCTAAAGAAAAGATCGCATTGGTACTTCTGAAGTTCTAATTTGTACCACCAATTATTTATGGAATCTTGTTAAAATAAAGATTATGACTTATAGGTTTGGAGCGGGGGCTTGAGATTCTGTTTCTTTCTTCTTATATATGCTCCTTCCTCCTTCCTTTTTCCTGTTTCATTTTGGGATGACAGGGGCCACACAGATGTCTGAATGTGCTAATCACAAACTTTCAGCTGTGATGCTCACTGGAGATGGGGTGTGATACTCTTAGTTGAGGCATACAGATTAAGATTTGTGATGCTCACCAGAGTTTGCTATGGTGCTCAATCATGTGCCACAGGTGGTGAAATTTCTTGATCTCACATCTTTTTAGTTGTAGTACTTATCTGGAACTATATTTCCTTCTGCAGTGCTTATACACAGTTGCCTGCTGTTTGTCCAGAAATTGCATATGGTGCTGGGACTCGTAGATGGCAGAGTTGCCAGTGCCAAGTTTGATGCATGTGGCAATACTGGGCATAGAACTCATGATCTGGCATTGCAAGACAAACATTCTGTGCCACTGCACTATTCCTCTGGTCCTGACTCTGCTTTTCTTTTTAATATAAATTTTATTTTATTAAAGCATCATGACTTACAAAGTTATTCAGAGTTGAATCTTAGACATGAAGTTTCTAGCATCAATCCTACCCTTTAGTGTTAAATTCCCTACACCAGTGTTCCCAGGTTCCATTGCCCCTCCCCAACCCCACCTAAACTCCCAGCCTGCCACTTGAAAGGAACATTTTTAAGTTTGGTTGCTAAATTTTGAATCTTCTACATTCAATGTTGTTGACTCTGTGGTTTGGATATTTAGCTATACCACTCCTTTACACCCCTTGATCCATGTTCCCCATTGATTCTACTCTGTCTCTTCTTATACCTTGATGCCTTTCCTTCTCCATGCTTCTCATCCCTATACTCTGGGGTGAGGGCTGATCTAGGCATCGACCACTTTAAAATATTGCATTATCTGTCCATTGCATTTATATGTCATATGTGAAATCATACTGTATTTCTACTTCGTCTACTGGCTTATTTCACTAGGACACAAAAACATTAATTCAAAAGAAAATATGCATATCATTATAAACTACACCGCTCATACAGTTCCTACGATATGGAAATAATATGTGTCCAATGTTAGATGAGTGGATCATGAAGATGTGGTACATATTCACATACTACACAGATATAGGGAGTGATAAAATTATTTGCAATTAGTTGCAACAAGGATGGAGCTGGAACACATAATGTTAAAAGACTCTCAATTTCTAAGCAAGCTGACAAATAATCTACTAGTACTTCTTCATGCACTCTACACTGTGCTTCAAGGTTCTTAACTGGATATTCCCAACCATACTTATGAACATTTTAGTTAAAATAACATGGTTTTAAAACATTTCATAAATTTCTGGTCTTGCTATCCAACATTTGAATATGCTACAATAATGATTTTCTTTTTTTTACTGTTTTTTAAAATTTATTTATTAGTGAGTCACAGTGAAGTTACAGTTACAGATTTATACATTTTCGTGCTCATGTTTCCCTCAAGAACCCTTCCCTTCACCAGTGCCCATTCTCCACCTCCAATAAACCCAGTATCACTCCCACCCCCCCAATCCCATCTCCCTCCACCCCCCTACCCCCCACCCCACCCCCACTGTGGCAGGGTATTCCCTTTTGTTCTCTCTCTCTAATTAGGTGTTGTGGTTTGCAATAAAGGTGTTGAGTGGCCATTGTGTTCAGTCTCTAGTCTACATTCAGCACACTTCACCCTTCCCCCACGTGGCCTCCAACCACATTTTACTTGGTGTTCCCTTCTCTATCTGAGCTGCCTTTTCTCCAGAATGTGAGGCCAGCTTCCAAGCCATGGAGTCAACCTCCTGGTACTTAATTCTACTATTCTTGGGTGTTAGTCTCCTACTCTGTTATTCTATATTCCACAGATGAGTGCAATCTTTCTATGTCTGTCTCTCTCTTTCTGACTCATTTCACTTAGTATGATACTTTCCATGCCGATCCACTTATATGCAAAGTTCATGACCTCATTTTTTCTAACAGCTGCACAGTATTCCATTGTATAGATATACCAGAGTTTCTTCAACCAGTCATCTGTTCTAGGGCACTCGGGATTTTTCCAGATTCTGGCTACTGTATATAACGCTGTGATGAAAATGAGTGCAGATGTCATTTCGACTATACTTTTTTGCTTCTCTGGGATATATTCCCAGGAGTGGTACTGCTGAGTCAAATGGGAGCTCAATTTCTAATTTTTTGAGAATCGTCCATATTGTTTTCCAAGAGGGCTGAACCAGTTGGCATTCCCACCAGCAGTGTAGAAGGGTCCCTTTCTCCCCACATCCTCTCTAACAGTGGTTGCTTTTGTTCTTTCGGATGTGTGCTAGTCTCTGTGTTGTGAGGTGGTATCTCATGGATGTTTTGATCTGCATCTCCCTGATAATTAGTGATGTAGAGCACTTTTTCATGTGCCTTTTGGCCATTCGTATCTCTTCCTTGGGAAAGTTTCTGTTCATTTCTTTGCCCCATTTTCTGATGGGGTTGGATGTTTTCTTCTTGTAGAGTTCAACCAGTGTTTTATATACCATTGATATCAACCCCTTATCTGATGGGTATTGTGTAAATATCCTTTCCCATTCTGTAGATAGTTACAGTAATGATTTTCAATTCTATTACACTTGCAGAACAGCACTGCTCAGCAAACTAACTATAGAAAATCACTGCCATGCTTGTCAACAAAAACCTAGTTTTCATCTATCCACCACAAAGCAAGGTATTTTGTGTCAATTATGGGTTACTAGAGAATCAAACACCTTAATCAACTACAGAAATTAAAACAAAGTACTTCAGGACAGTTTAAATGGTGCTCAAACATGAGATCATAAATTAAAGTCTTGATGGTAACTAGTTTAACTCTTTGTTGAGATACCATGATGTATAATACTGTTAATGGTGGTTTCATACATACATAATTCCAAAACCACAGCCATAATCTGTTTACTAGGTTTTTGAATATTCATTCAAAACACTTGCCAGTGAACACATGCTTCTCTATATCATTAATTTTTAAAATATTTTAATTAAATCAGAGTTATATAGTGAGATACACAGTTACAAGGTTGTTCATAATAGGGTTTCAGTAAACTAATATTCAAACACCCATCCCATCACCAGTGTACATTTCCCACTGCAATGTCCTCAAGTTTCTGTTTAGCCTGCCCTCTGCTTACTTCTGTGGCAGGCACAACTCTCTCTCTCCCCGCCCTCTTTCTTTCCTTTTGGACATTACGGTTTACAATACAGATATGGAAAGAATATGTATATCCCTTTACCTACTTTCAACACTCAGTTCTTATCCACAGTGATCATTTCTAATTATTATTGTCATACTAGTCACTTCTCTATTATAACTGTCGTTTGCACATCATACAATTGTGGCAAGCTTACAACCATTGACCGTCCTTTTGATCCCCGATTATTTTGGTCCTGGATATTAGTGTCATCTATTTTTTATTTGTCCTAGCCCTGAGATTTTAGCAGCCTCTCTTTTTAAAAAAATATTTTTATTAGAGAATCACTGTGATGCACAGTTACAAATTTATGAACTTTTGTGTTTGCATTTCACCCATACAGTGATTGTTTACCCATCCCTCCACCTGTGCCCATTCACCTCCACCAATGATCCCAGTATCTCTCTCACTAGCCCACCCCATCCCCCACCACCCCACCCTGCCTCTGCAGCAGGACGTTCCCTTTTGTTCTCTCTCCTGTTGGATGTTGTAGATTGCAATGGAGGTGTTGAGTGGCCTTCATGTTCGTCTCTAGTCTACTTTCAGTTTGCATCTTCCAACCCAAATGGGTCCTCCCAACATCCTCTACTTGGTATTCCCTTTTCTATCTGAGCTATATTTTCCCCCAGCATGTGAGTCCAATTTCCAAGCTGTGGGGCAGACCTCCTGGTCCTTATCTCTATTATTCTTTGTTGTTAGTCTTCCACTCTGTTATTTTATATTCCACAGATGAGAGTGATCTTTCTGTGTCTGTCTCTCTCTTTCTGACTCATTTCACTTAACATGATGCTTTCCATGTTTATCCACTTATATGCAAATTTCATGACTTCACCTTTTCTAGCTGCTGCATAGTATTCCATTCTGTAGATGTACCAAAGTTTCTTTAACCAGTCATCTGTTTTTGGGCACCCCCTTTTTTTGGCAATGTTAATTCTCCCAATCCATGATCAGGGGATATCTTTCCATTTCCTAGTGTCTTCTATTATTTCTTGAAGTAACGTTTTATAGTTTTTTTTTTTTTTGCACAAGTCCTTTACCGCATTAGTTTAGCTAATTACGAGGTACTTGATTTTCTGAGGCACGACTGTGAAAGGGATTGCTTTTTTAATGTCTCTTTCTTCTATCTCAATATTAGCATGTAGGAAAGCCATGGACTTTTGGGCATTGATTTTATAGCCTGCAACTTTACTATGCAAGTTTATTGTTTCTAAGAGTTTCTTGGTAGAGGTTTAGAGTTCTCTAAGTATAGTATCATTTCATCTACAAATAATGAGAGCTTGATTTTTTCTTTCTTACCTGAATGTCCTTAATACCTTTTTCTTGCCTAGCCACTATTGTAGTTCCAGTACTATATTGAACAGAAGTGGAGAGAGTGGGCATCCTTGTCTCATCCCCGATATTAGAAGGAACGCTCTTAGTTTTTCCCCATTGAGGATGATGCTTGCCATAGACTTGTAGTAGATTGCTTTGACTATATTGATGAAAGTCCCTTCTATACCCATTTTGGTGAGAATTTCCATCATAAATGGGTGCTGGATCTTGTCAAATTCTTTCTCTGCATCTATTGATATGATTATATGGCTCTTTTATTTTGTTGACATGATGGATTATGTTGATTGATTTCCGAATGTTAAACCAAAACCATCCTTGCGTCCCTGGGATGAATCCCACTGGCCATGGTTTATGATCTCTATGATGAGTTGTTAAATTCTGTTTGCTAGTATTTTGTTGAGAATCTTTGCATCCGTATTCGTCAGGGATATTGGCCTGTAGTTTTGTTTTTATGGTTTCTTTGTTTGCTTTTGGTATTAGGGAGATATGAGCCTCATAGAAACTGTTTGGGAGGGTTTATATTTCTTCAATCTCCTGGAAGCGCTTGAGAATAACTGGCAATAGGTCCTCTTTAATTGTTTGGAAGAATTCGCTAGTGAATCCATCTGGACCCGGGCTTTTGTTTTGGGGAAGATTTTTTATTACAGTTTCAATTTCCTTTATATTAATAGGACTGTTCAGGTATTCCAGGTCTTCTTGATTCAGCCTTGGGAGATTACAGGAATCCAGGAATTTATCCATTTCTTCTAGGTTCTCTTGTTTCATGGCATACAGCTCTTCAAAGTAGTCTCTGATGATCTTTTGAATTTCTTTGATTTCTGTTGTGACACCCCCTTTTCATTTCTGATTCGTTTTATAAGGGTTCTCTCTCTCTCTTTCTTTGTGAGTCTTGCTAGTGGTTTATCAATCTTGTTTATTTTCTCAAAGAACCAGCTCTTGGTTTCATTGATCTTCCAGATTGTATTTTGTTTTTTCTTGCCGTTGATTTCTGCTCTAAGTTTTATTTTCTCATTCCTTCTGCCTGATTTGGGCACCTTATTTTGGTCCCTTTCTAAAATCTTAAGCTTTGAAGTCAAGCTATTTATGTGGGCCCTTTCTTCCTTCCTGAGAAATGCTTGCAGAGTCTCATACTATTTTTTGTATATCGCAGAAATGAGTGCAGTCATTCTATATCTGTCCCTCTACTTCTGATTCTTTTACTCCACATGATGCTCTCCATGTCCAACCATTTATAAGCACATTTCATGACTTCCTTTTTTCTTGGTGGCTGCTTAGTATTCCATCGTGTATAGTTTCTTTACCCAGTGATCTGGCCTCGGGCATTTGGGTTCTTTCTAGATTTTCACTATTGTGAATAATATGGCAATGATCATAGAAGTGCAGATGGCATTTCTTCTGTGTATTTTTGGGACTCCAGGCGCAAAAATGGTTAAATTTCCAGAAGTGGTATTGCTGAGTCAAATGGGAGCTCAATTTCTAATGTTTTGAGGAATGTCCATATTGTTTTCTAAAAAGGCTGTACCAATCAGCTTTCCCACTAACGATGAAAGAGAGTCCTTTTTTTCCCTGCATCTGTGCCAGCACCAGTTCTTTTTGTTCTTTTGGATGTGTGTCAGTCTCTGTGGTATGAGATGACATCTCATTGTTGTTTTTATCAGCATCTCCCTGATGATTAGTGATCTAGAAAATTTTTCTTCATGTGCTTTTTGGCTCGAGCAAATCGATGAACAACGGGATGACAGTGCTACAGTGCTACAGTGCTTTTTGGCTGGACTGGAGTGATATCACAGCAGGTAGGGTGTTTGCCTTGCATGCGGCCGACCTGGGTTTGAGTCCTCCCCTCTGTCCCTCTAAGAGAGCCCGACAAGCTACCGAAAGTATCTTGCCCGCACGGCAGAGCCTGGCAAGCTACCTGTGGCATATTCAATATGCCAAAAACAGTAACAACAAGCAACAAGTCTCACAATGGAGATGCTACTGGGTGCCTGCTCGAGCAAATTGATGAGTAAGGGATGGCAGTGACAGCAAGAGTGATAGTGCTTTTTGGCTATTTGTATTTCTTCTTTGAGGAAGTTTCTGTTCATTTCTTCTGCCCATTTTTGTTTCCATCCCGTGGGCTGTCTTTATATCTTAGTCACTGTTTTATTTGAAGGGCAGAAACTTCTTAGCTAAATGTAGTCCCATTTGTTTATCCTTGACTCCACTTGCTTGATCATTGGTTTTCCATCTTAAAGATGACTTTACCTTTAATGTCATGAAGCATTTTGTCTACATTTTCCTCTTTTTGTCTATGTATTCAGATCTGAAGTTGAGGATTTTAATCCATTTTGATCTGAGTCTTGTGTATGGTTTTAGAGGTCCATGTTTTTTTTTTTTGTACGTGTAGCTTCCCAGTTTTCTCAGCACCACTTGTTAAAGAGACTTCCCTTGCTCCGCTTCATATTTCTTTCTCCTTTATCAAAGATTAAATGATTATATATTGGAGGGTCAGTATCAGGATATTTAACTCTATTCCATTGACCTGCAGATGTCCTTATTCCTATACCATGCTGTTTTAATTACTACTGCTTTGTAGTACAGTTTGAAGTTGGATAAGGTCATGCCTCCCATGTTCTTTTCCACACATATTGCTTTAACAATTCGTGGGGATTTATTGTTCCATATGAATTTCGGGGGTATTTGGTCTATTTCTTTGAAACATGTCATGGATATACTTATAGGGACTGCATTGAATCCATATAGTATGTTGGGGAGTATTTCTATTTTGACCTTGTTAGTTCCCCGATCCATGAGAAGAGATGTATCTCCATTTCCTTGTGTCCTTTTTTATATTAGTGTTCATCAGCGATATCGGTCTGTAATTTTCTTTTTTTGCAGTGTCTGTGTCTGCGTTTGATATCAGGATGATATTTGCTACATAGAAGTTGTGAGTGTTTCTATTTCTTCAGTTTCCTGGAAAAGCTTGACAATGGTTGGCACTAGGTCCGATTTAAAGGTTTGAAAGAATTCACTAATGAATCCATATGGCTTTTGTTTTAGGGAAGACTTCTGATTACCATTTCAGTTTCCTTCTGATTAGGATATGTTTTGGAGTCTTTTGTTAAGGTTTCTTTTATCTGGTACCTTTTGGGTTTTTTGGATCTTGATGCCTACATTCTCCAGCTCTGGCAACTTTTAAGCATTGATGTCTTAACTCGTACTATTTCATTGGATTTGCCTCCGTGTTTCTCTGGTACTCTGATGATTCTTATGTTGTTCCTCTTAAATTCATCCCATAATTCTCTGTTCTGCCCTCGAGTTATTTTGAGAACTTTTTCCAGCCTTTGCTGTTTCCTGGAGGCTTTCTGTGTCTCCTCCTCAAGCTCACCGACTCTGTCTTTGCTGTTGTTACTCTACTGTAAAGGCACCCATTTTTAGTCAGTTAGTCATAGCAAGCAATACAGCATAAATTAGTCAGCATCTGCCTTTGGGGCAGGCTTGGGTGGTGGGAAGGTGTGATGGTTGTGGGATTGATGTTGAAATAGTGAATGCAATAAATTATTATGAACAACTTTATGAAAACAAAATTAATAAAAAATAAATAAAGGCACCCATTGAGTATTTCATTTCAACTACCTAATATTTAATTAGTGCCATTTCTGTTTGTGGTTTTCGTATTTCTGCTATCATTTCTTTCAGTAATGTGTTGGCTATCATTTCCATTGTTTATGTCATATCCTCCTGTACTTTATCGGATGTCTGTCCCACTGTTCCTTTAGTTCATTAAACAACCTCTCCATTTCATCTCTAAATTATTTATCAGAGAGGTTACTTAAGCCTTGTTGAGGCGTCATGGTTCCTATCATCATCCACTTCTGGTGGGTGGTTTCCAAGCTGTTTCTCCATGGTGCCTATAATACTCTGGAGGTTGTTGTTTCAAATGCACTATCAGTGTAACCCCCTTACTGCCTGGGAGGGATCTGTGTGTGCTTGGTGGGTAGTGGTTTCTTCTTTTCCAAATCGGATATGGTGGAGGAAATTAACTTGTGTCTGTGTGAGCAGTAGCCCACTCTGAAAAACCATGCCCACCTGTAGGATTAGCCAGGCATTAGGACAATGCAGCCACCATTATGGTAGATTCTGTGTCCCAAGCTGCCTTCAGCTTGTTGAACCCAGGAAATATTTTCCAGTCATGCCACTGGGTCACCTATCTTTTAAATTTTAACGTGGATTTAACTATAGGAAAAGAAAGGATGCAATTTTAATATCCGGATATACAAGACACTGGTAGAACTTTACAAGAAAATAACCTCCAACGCCATCAAAAAATGAGGAGAAGAAATGAACAGAAACTTCATCAAAAAAGAAATACAAATGGCTAAAATGCAAAAGAAAAAAATGCTCTTCATTGCTAATCATCAGAGAGATGCAAATTAAAATAACAATGAGATATCATCTATACCACATAAAGTGGCATGCATCAAAAAGAACAAGAGCAACCTGTATTGGTGTGGATGTGGGGAGAAAGGGGCTCTCTTTCTTTGTTGGTGGGAATGCTTACTGCTGCATCCATTTTGGAAAACAATATGGACATTCCTTAAACTATAAATTGAGCTCCCACATGACCCAGAAATATCATTTCAGAGAATATAACCTGGGAAAGCAAAAAAGCACAGTGGAAATGCTATTTGCACTTCTATGTTCATTGCAACACTGTTCACAGCAGCCAGAATCTGGAAATAACCCGAGTGCCAGAGAGCAGATGACTGGATAAAGAAACAGTGGTACTTATACACAATGGAATACTATGCAGCTGTTAGCATAGATGAAGTCATGAAATTTGCTTATAAGTGGATGGACATGGAGAATATCATGCCAAGTGAAATGAGTCAGAAAGAATGGGGCAGACATAGAATGACTACACTCATTTCTGGAACATAAAATAACATAAGATGAGACTAACACCTAAGGACAGTAGAGAGAATGGCCAGGAGAATCGCTTCATGATTTAGAAGCCTGCCTCATGAGCTGGGGAAAAGGCAGTTGGAATGGAGAAGGGACCACTAAGTCAATGATGGTTGGAGAGATCACTCAGGATGGGAGATGTCTACTTTAAAAAGTAGACTAAGGACCAAACATATTGACCTCTCAGTATCTGTATTGCAAAACATAATGCCCCGAAATAGAGAGAGAGTAAGAAGGAATGTGCCTGCCACAGAGGCAGGGGGTGGGATGTGGTGGCGATGGTGGGAAGCATACTGGGAACATTGGTGGTGGAAAATGAGAACTGGTGGAGGAATGGTTGTTCAATCATTGTATGACTGAAGCTCAATCATAAAAGCTTTGTAACTGTATCTCACAGTGATTCAATAAAAATATAAAAATGAAAGGATGCAATTTTTGCCAAAATTTACAACTAGGGGCAATATCAGCTCAATAAATGGCAAATCATTTTAAGATATATTTCCAAATGTTAAGGGAATGCATTGCTGTATCACATTTTGGTAATATCATTGTGAAAAAACATGCTCTCATTGTGAAATATGATGATGTGTTTTCAGCTGGGTGAATAGTAGCTTTACTGTGATATTTGAAAAGGGACTCTTAATATAAATGTAGTATTGATTCGAATTTGTTTCAGCTTCCAAAAGTTTTCAGAGTGAGGAGGTTTGTTTGAGTGGTTTCTGGACTAGAAGTATATCTTACCTTGATCTAGGATTTTTGTTTTTAATTTTCAGTGTTTTTGCCACACTCAGCACTGCTCAGAGGCTATTGATAGCTACTGATAACTCCTGGTGGTTCTTGGGAACTCTAAAAGCTGCCGGAGATTAAACCTAAGTCAGCTGAATGCAAGGCAAATGCCCTACGTGCTGTACAATTACTCTGGCTCCAAGGTATTAGGACTTCTTAAAATATGCACTCATTGAGCCCATTTTTTCAAATGTAGGAGTACTGCTATTTATTCAGCCATTCATTAAGCTGATTGAATTGGGCATGACTCCACATTACTTTTTTATCACCATGAGATACAGTTAGAAAGCTTTCATGTTTGAGATTCAGCCGTGCAATGATCGAACAACCATCCTTCCACCAGTGCACACTTTCCATCCCCAATGTCTCCAGTATGCCCCCACCCCCACCCCAATCCTCACCCTGTCTCCATGGCAGACAATTTCCCCAATACTCTCAATCAACTTTTGGGAATTATGTTTTCTCAAATTTTTTCACCACAATTCAAGCCTGCCTGCCAGGGACAGATGCTAGAGCATTTATTGTTCATTGCTCATTTTGAATATCATGGGTGTCATGGCCACACGCTTCTGGAATCCTAGATTGTAAATGTTTGGGTTCCAGAGACATTTCTGTAGGGCACTAATCCATTTTGAGATTCAATTGGGTGTCTCTGGACTAGGACTGTTGATGCGCTAAGATGGCGCCCAGAGGCACATTATGGGTGTGACAGCCAGGCTAACGAGCAGGCAAATTAATGAGGGAGGGATAGACCGGCACCTATGCTGCCATTTGACATAAAGATTTAGTCCTGGAACCCACATACCTGGGCTTTGCTTGTGGAAGCTCTTGATCATCGGGATTGCATCTGGAGCAGACGGGGAGACTGCACCTGCTCCATCTGGTGTGCCCCAGTGAAACTGGCTCAGTATGGGGCGTGGAGTGATCTTTAACTCTGTAATGTCTTCCGAGGCTCACTGCTGTGTCTCTGGACCAGGGCTGTTGGTGAGTTAAGATGGCGCCCGGAGGCACAAATTGTGGCTGTAACAACCAGGCCAATGAGTGGGTGGGGAGCTGTGAAGGGATAGTCTGGTGCTTCTCCCACCATGCGGCATGGAGATTTAGTCCTGGAACCCACATACCTGGGTCTTGCTGGTGGAAGCTCTTGGCTGCCAGCATCCCATCTGGAGTAGTTGGTGAGACTGCAACTGCCAGTAATAGAGTTTACAGGGTGGAACTAGAGTTGGTTTGTGGGGATGACTGACAGTGCTTACGCGTGTATTGGGAAGTAGGGGGAAGTAGCCCACCCCAACTCCGTGAAAGCCTGGAAATTTCAGTCACAGTACCCTCATACCCGAATTATCAGCAGATTGTATCTTAGTGAGGTCCATCCTGAGATGATGGAGACAGGCTGGGGGTACGGCAGTAATTTTGGGTTCTGGAAGCAAGCGACTGCTAGGGGCTCTGCTTGGTCAGGCACAGGACAAACTGACCCCTTTGCAGTCTATTCAGCCATTCGCAGGGCCAAGATTAACTGTGGCTTTTGATCTATTTAGAGATTTATCTATAGGTTTCTGAAATAAGGACAATAAATGAGCTTGTATAGCTGAGCTGGAGGTGGTTTGTGGGCATGGCTCCCCATACCTAACTTTTGGCCATTTAATTTCTTGGCAAACTTGGTCTAAGTTGTTGGGGTGCAGCCAAAGGTACAGTGGCAATTTTGAGGTGTCAGGAAGCCTAAAGGCACCATCAGGTTGCTGATGCACTCGTACTCCAGGTACACATTGACCCACGGGCAGCACCATACCCTCATAGATCCCCTTTAACGCAAAATGTGAAATATTGGTGAGTGCTGCCAGAAAACCCTTGGATTCATTATGTGGCTGGTTGAGTTAATTTTTGATCAGTAAATGTTAAGAAATGTGCCAAATATTTCACAGCTCTCACATTGTAGTAGTCATGGTTCATGATTTAAGAACCTAGTCAAGGCATTCCCTTTTGTTCTCTCTCTCCTTTTGGGTGTTTTGGTTTACAATAGAGATATTGAGTGGGCATTGTGTTCAATCTATAGTCTACTTTCAGCATGCATCTCCCATCCTGAGCAGGTCCTCCAACCGCACTTGTTGCTCCCTTTTCTATCTGAGCTGCCTTTTCCCCCAAGCATCTGAGGCTAGCTTCCAAGGCATGGAGCAAACCTGCTGGTACTCTACTATTCTTGGGTGTTAGTTTCCCATTCTGTTACTTTATATTCCACAGATAAGTGCAATATTTCTATGTCTGTCTCTCTCTTTCTGACTCATTTCACTTAGCATGATACTTTGCATGTTGATCCACTTATATGCAAATTCCATGACTTCATCTTTTCTAACAGCCGCATAGTATTCCATTGTGTAGATGTACCAAAGTTTCTTTAACCAGGCATCTGTTCTCGGGCACTCGGGTTTTTCAAGATTCTGGCTATTGTAAACAGTGCTGCGATGAACATATGAGTGCAGATGTCTTTTCTACTATACTTTTTTGCCTCTCTGGGATATATTCCCAGAAGTGGTATTGCTGGGTCAAATGGCAGGCCAATTTCTAGTTTTTTGAGAAGCGTCCATACTGTTTTCCAAAAGAGCTGAACCAGTCGGCATTCCCACCAGCAGTGTAGGAGAGCCTGTTTCTCCCTACATCCACACCAACACCGGTTGCTTTTTTCCTTTTTTTGGATGTGTGCCAATCTCTGTGGTGTGAGGTGGTAGCTCATAGTTGTTTTGATTTGCATCTCCCTGATGATTAGTGATGAAGGGCATTTTTTCATGTGTCTTTTGGCCATTCATATTTCTTCCTTGAGAAAGTTTCTGTTCATTTCATTGCCCCATTTCTCCGTCCCACTTGGAGAGCCTGGCAAGGTACCGAGAATATCCACCCGCACAGCAGAGCCTGGAAAGCTACCCGTGGCATATTGGATATGCCAAAAACAGCAACAGTGTCTGTGTTGCAAGCCATAATGCCCCAAAGTAAAGAGAGAGTATAGGGAATATTGTCTGCCATGGAGGCAGGGGGAGGGTGGGAAAGGGGAGGTATACTGGGGATATTGGTGGTGGGGAATGTGCACTGGTGGAAGGATGGGTGTTTGATCATTGTGTGATTGTAACCCAAGCATAAAAGCTTGTAAGTATTTCACCATGATTCAATAAAAATTTAAAAAAATAGCCTTTCTGCTGCCGCACGAGCTCGACCCCGGAGGCAACTGAACTACTTTGGACACAAGCAGCTCCCCAAAAATGCCTCGTCTGTGTGATCGGAGCTACTGGCCCATGCGCCGCCAGCGGGGCAGGGTCTCTTCTCTCTGAACTCTTTCTCATTGAATGCAGTGAAGCGACTGCCGGTTTATAGAGAATGCAGGTACCCGCGGGAAGCCCGGGAGAGCCCAGTGGGCGGGATTTCCGGATCTGCCCTGTGCCGATATTTAAGCACAGCACCATGTGGGTACGTTCCTTTCTGCCGCCGCACGAGCTCGACCCCGGAGGCAACTGAACTACTTTGGACACGAGCAGCTCCCCAAAAATGCCTCCAGTCTGTGTGATTGGAGCTACTGGCCTACGCGCCGCCAGCGGGGCAGGGTTTTTCTCTCCAGGCTTTTCCATCATATGAGCACCACAAAAGGGAAGTAAAAGATCGCCATGATGCAATTGCTAGCAGAATTTTCCCTGGACTTCATATAGAAATCCAAAACTGCGCGGTTTCTGTCGCAGCCATGCAACATAATATCTCTTGATTGTCAGCAACATGAAAAGGTTCCTTATTAGCAGGACTTACTGTGGGGGGAAACTCCAAACAATAGTACTGAGTTTTTTGTTGAAATGTTGAATTTAATCAAAGTAGCAGCTATTTCTTTAGACTGTGAACTAAGCCAAAGCCCCACGCCGGCCGAGGTGAGGAAATATCCTTTTTTCTTGGTTCTTTTCCCTTTTCTGGGAGAAACGCGGTGTGGTGTCCACCATATTATGAGGTCTATTAAGCAGGCAGGAACTTAGAGGCATGGGAATGGGATGGGGGAAAAATATGTACTTGTAACAGCGGGATGCTTGGGAAGTCTCGGGCCAATACCAGCACATGCTCCGCCAAGACTCAACCCGGGTGGCCACACTTTTCTGTGGCTGCGATGCTGCTGATAAACCAGAATCCGGAGCCTAACTAGACTATTTCCGGCTCCAGAAACTACTTGCAACCATGTCCTTAGACTGAACTAAGCCATAGCCCCACGCCGGCCGAGGACAGGAAATATCCCTTTTTCTGGTCGGGGGGCGTGGTGTCAGCCATAATATGAGGACTATTCATTAAGCAGGCATGAACTTGATGGCACGGGAAGGAAGGGGGGAAATTCTATGTACTTGAAACAATGGGACTTCATATCTCTCCAGTCTCAGCAATGGAAAACTAATTATCAAATGCTGCATTGGCAGTAGGGCTATCTTTCTTGGGGGAAAACTCCAATAACAGTGAATGTTGTGTTGAAATATGGAATGTAATCAAGGAAAAGTGAAAATGAAGTGAAATTTATCAACTAAGCAGGAGGGGATGGGGTGGGGGGCGGGGGGCGGGAGGTATACTGGGGTCTTTGGTGGTGGAATATGGGCATGGGTGAAGGGATGGGTGTTTGAGTATTGTATAACTGAGACATAAACCTGAGAACGTTGTAACTTTCCACATGGTGATTCAATAAAATAAATAAATAAATAAATAAATAAAAATTTTAAATATTAAAAAAATAAAAAAGACATTAACAAGTATCACAATGGAGACATTACTGGTGCCCGCTTGGGCAAATCGATGAACAATGGGATTGCAGTGCTATTTTCTGATAGGGTTGGATTTTTTTTTTGGTAGAGTTCAACTGGTAACACATCTGTTTTCTTAAATACATGTCTGTTCATTTCTTTACCTGATTTTTTTTTGGCTTTTTGGGTCACACCCGGCGATGCTCAGGGATCCTCCTGGCTATGCACTCAGGTATTCCTCCCGACGGTCCTGGGGGAGACCATATGGGATGCTGGGGATTGAACCTAGGTTGGCCACATGCAGGGCTAACATCTTTCCCACTATGCTATCACTCTGGTTCTCCCCCATTTTTGATAGTGATTTCGAATATTTTGTTTTATATATATATATATATATATATATATATATATATATATATATATATATATATACCTTGGATATTAAACCTTTATTTGATGTGCTGACTGTAAACATTTTCCCCCTTAAGTTGGATGTCTTCTTTTTAGCTCATGTTTCTTTTGCCATGCAGAAACATTTCAAAAATAGTAACATTTTTAATTGAATCACCATGAGACATTCACAGTTACAAAGTTGTTCATGATTGAGTTTCAGTCGTACAATGTTTGAACACCTGTCGCTTCATCAGTGTATGCTTCATGCCACCATTGTCTACAGTTTCTTTCCTGCCCCCAGCCAGCCTCTATGACAGACACTTATCTTTCTTTTTCTTTTTTTCCTTTTAGGCACTGTGGTTTCCTTTTAGGCACTGAAGGGTATCATGCATATCATTTACCTCCTTTCAGTACCCAGATTTTGTCCAGAATGTTCATTTCCCATTATCATTGTCATAGTGGTTCCTTCTCTGTCCTAACCACGCTTTCTGCCTTGTTACAAACTTCCTACTAAGGACCAATCCTCCTAGCCTTTGTTTCTGTTGTCTTTGTATATTATCTCATTTTAATTTGATGTAGTAGTATTTGTTTATTTTTCTCTTGGTTGCCTTTCCCATGAGATTGCATCATTAAAAACACCTTTGAGGTCCAAATCTTGGAGTAGTCTTCCAATATTTCCCCCAATGCACTTAAATGGATTGTTGTCTCATCTCAAGCAAGGTCTTTGATTCATTTGAAATGGCTTTTGTATAATGTGTGAGATATGGAATCAGCTTCTGTTTTTACATGTGATTATCCAGTTTTTCTCAGTGTTATTTGGTGAAAAGATTATCTTTTTTTAATAATAAATTTATTTATTTTTAATTAATGAATCACCATGAGGGTACAGTTACGGATTTATACACATCTGTGCTTATGCTTCCCCCATACAAAGTTCGGGAACCCATCCCTTCACCAGTGCCCATACTCCACCACCAGTAAACCCAGCATCCCTCCCATCCTCCCCAATCCCATCTCCCCCCACCCCACCCTGTCACTGTGGCAGGGCATTCCCTTCTGTTCTCTCCCTCTAATTAGCTGTTGTGGTTTGCAATAAAGGTGTTGAGTGGCCACTGTGCTCAGTCTCTAGCCCTCATTCAGCCCGCAACTCCCTTCTCCCACATGGCCTTCGACTACATTATAGTTGGTGATCCCTTCACTGAGTTGCCCTTTCCCCAGAATGTGAGGCCAGCCTCCTAGCCATGGAGTCAACCTCCTGGTAGTTGTTTCTACAATTCTTGGGTGTTAGTCTCCCACTCTGTTATTCTATATGTCATAGATGAGTGCAATCTTTCTATGTCTGTCTCTCTCTTTCTGACTCATTTCACTTAGCATGAAACTTTTCATGCCGATCCACTTAAATAAAAAATTTGTGACCTCCTTTTTTCTAACAGCTGCATAGTATTCCATTGTATATATGTACCAAAGTTTCCTCAACCAGTCATCCGTTCTAGGGCATTCGCGTTTTTTCCAGATTCTGGCTATTGTAAACAGTGCTGCGATGAACATACATGTGCAGATGCCATATCGATTATATTTTTTGCCTCTCTGGGATATATTCCCAGCAGTGGTATTGCTGGGTCAAATGGGAGCTCAATTTCTAATTTTTTGAGAATCGTCCATATTGTTTTCCAGAAGGGCTGAGCCAGTCGGCATTCCCACCAGCAGTGTAGAAGGGTCCCTTTCTCGCCACATCCTCTCCAACAGCGGTTGCTTTTGTTCTTTTGGATGTGCGCTAGTCTCTGTGGTGTGAGGTGGTATCTTGTGGTTCTTTTGATCTGCATCTCTCTGATGATTAGTGATGTAGAGCACTTTTTCATGTGCCTTTTGGCCATTCGTATTTCTTCTTTGGTAAAGTTTCTGTTCATTTCATCGCCCCATTTTTTGATGGGGTTGGATGTTTTCTTCTTGTAGAGTTCAACCAGTGCTTTATATACCATTGATATCTACCCCTTATCTGATGGGTATTGTGTAAATATTCTTTCCCATTCTGTGGATAGTCTTTGGATTCTGGTCACTGTATCTTTTGCGGTGCAGAAGCTTTTTAGTTTAATGTAGTCCCATTTGTTGATCTCTGTTTTTACTAGATTGCTTAGTTCTGTGTCACCTTTGAAGATACCTTTATCTTCAATATCGTGGAGGGTTTCGCCGACCTTGTCTTCAATGTACCTTATGGTTTGTGGTCTGATGTTGAGGTCTTTAATCCATTTTGATCTGACTTTTGCGCATGGTGTCGAGTCAAGGTCTACGCCCATTTTTTTGCATGTGGTTGTCCAGTTGTGCCAGCACCATTTGTTAAAGAGGCTTTCCTTGCTCCACTTCACATCTCTTGCTCCCTTATCAAAGATTAGATGATCATACATTTGGGGTTGTGTGTAAGGGTATTCCACCCTGTTCCATTGGTCTACGGTTCTGCCTTTGTTCCAGTACCATGCTGTTTTAATTGTTACTGCTTTGTAGTAAAGATTGAGGTTGGGGAGGGTGATGCCTCCCATCGTCTTTTTCCCAAGAATTGTTTTAACTATCCTTGGACGTTTGTTGTTCCATATGAATTTTAAGATTGCTTGATCCATTTCTTTGTAGAATGTCATGGGTATACTTATAGGGATCGCGTTGAATCTGTATAATGCTTTGGGGAGTATTGCCATTTTGACAACATTGATTCTCCCTATCCACGAGCAGGGTATATGTTTCCATTTCCTCATGTCCTCTTTGATTTCATGGAGTAGCGTTTTGTAGTTTTCTTTGTAGAGGTCTTTTACTTCCTTGGTTAAGCTGATTCTGAGGTACTTGATTTTCTGGGGCACGATTGTGAAAGGGATTGCTTTTTTTATGTCCCTTTCCTCTGCCTCATTGTTTGCATATATGAAGGCCATGGATTTTTGGGTATTGATTTTGTAGCCTGTAACTTTACTGTATAAGTCTATTGTTTCTAAGTGTTTCCTTCCTGACCCACTCATTGTTCAACATTGAATTGTTTAATTTCCAAGTGTTTGACTTGATTCTCCGTGTCAGTGAGTGGTTAGCTTCTATCTTCAGCGCATCGTGGTCTGAAAAGATGGTTGATACAATTTCTATTTTTCTGATTCTATTGGGGTATGTTCTGGGGCCCAGTACATGGTCTATTTTAGAAAATGTTCCGTGTGCACTGGAAAAGAATGTGTATTCTTTCTTTTGGGGGTGTAAGGCCCTGTATAGGTCTATTAGGCCTCTCTCTTCAATTTCTTCTTTCAGAGTCAGTGTTTACTTGTTGAGTTTTGTTCTTGTCGATCTATCTAGAGGTGATAAGGCCATATTGAAGTCTCCGACTACTATTGTGCTGTTAGTGATGTCCTCTTTGAAGTCTGCTAGGAGTTGTTTTAAATATTTAGCTGGTCGCTCATTAGGTGCATATATGTTTAAGAGTGTGATTTCTTCCTGTTGTACATATCCCTTGATAAACAGAAAATGACCTTCGCTGTCCCTTTTAATCTTTTTCAACCTGAAATCTATGTTGTCGGATATTAGGATGGCCACTCCAGCTTTTTTAAGGGGGTTGTTTGCTTGGAGGATTGTTTTCCATCCTTTGACTTTGAGTCTATGTTTACTCTGTTTGTTCAGGTGTGTTTCTTGCAGGCAGCAGAATGATGGGTTTAATTTCTGGATCCATTTTGCCACTCTGTGTCTCTTTATGGGTGCATTTAGGCCGTTGACATTGAGAGAGATTATTGTGATAGGATTTTGTGTCATATTTCTGTGGTATTTGTTGTTTTTATGTGGCTCCACCTTGTCTTACAGTAGCCCCTTTAGACCTTCTTTCAAGTTTGGTTTTGAGTCTATGAAGGACCTGCGCTGTTGTTTATCCGAGAAGTAGTGTATGGTTCCTTCGAGTTTGAGTGAGAGTTTAGCCGGGTAAAGTATTCTTGGTGAGGCATTCATTTCATTGAGTCTTTTCACTATGTCCCACCATTGTCTTCGGGCTCGGAGGGTTTCCTCTGACAGGTCTGCTGTAAATCTGAGGGGTGCTCCTTTGTATGTAATTTCCTTCTTTGACCTTGCTGCTTGCAGAATTGTGTCTCTATCCATAGCATCCGTCATTCTGACTATGATATGCCTTGGAGTCTTTTTATTCGGGTCTCTTTTTGCTGGTACTCTTCGGACTCCTTGTATCTTGATGCCTGCCTTCTCCAGCTCTGGGAATTTCTTAGCAATGATGTCTTTGACTGTGTTTTTTTCATTGGGGTTACTTCCCTGTGGTTCTGGTACTCCAATGATTCTTATGTTGTTTCTCTTGAAGTCATCCCCCAGGGCTCTGATTCGCTCTATAGCCATTTTGAGGTCTTTGGCCATGATTTGTTGTTGTCTATAAGCTTTCTGCAGCTCATCTTCCAGGTCGCTGATTCTTTCTTCAGCTGTAGTCATTCTACTGTTGAGGGCATCTAGAGAGATTTTTAATTCGTCTACCGATTCCTTTATTTGTGTGACTTCCGTTCGTAGGTTTGAGATTTCTGTTCTCATTTCTTCCTGTATTTTCTTGGTGGACCGTTCCAGTACTTCATTCAGAATAAACTGAAATGCACAATTTTAAGGACAAATTGTGCATCAAATGAAAAAGGGAAAAAAGGAAAAATGAAAAACATGAAATACATTTTTGTGTATAAGAAATGATTATATGCAAGAGAGAGAGGAAAATGCCTGCTATAGAGGTATAAAAATAAAAACAAGTGCGCGTGGAAGGGGGTGATGTGATGTGTGTGTGTTGTGTTTTTTGCGGGCTCTCGGGGCGGCACTTACACTCTCTCTCTCTTGCCGCTCGCGTTTGGTGCTCTGAAGCTGCTGTGTATGGAACGGATCAGGATGGCTCTTCCTTGTGCTCTGCCTCTATGTGTGCCGCTGTGCTCTCTTCTGTCTGTCTCTCTATCTCTGTCTCGGTCTCTATAGTCTCTACTCTTGTCTCTTCTAACCTCTCTTAGTCTGTCTTATTTCCTCTGGTCTCTTCCAATCTCTCTTCTTCTGATGTCTCTTTCCGGAGTCCTTTTGTTTCAGTCTGTGGAGCCGAACTCGCTCTCACTTCTCATTCTCTTTGTGCTCTTTCTTTTCCCTGATTCTGGCTCTGATGATTCTCTTTTGCTCTGTTCTCTGCTTCTGTGTCTTATCCCTGCTTCTGTGTATTCTCCTTGCTTCTGTGTCTTCCTCCACTTCTGTGTCTTCTGCCCTCTTCTCTTACAGTCTTAGTTTATATAGCAGTCACATAGGGTGGTGACACAAAGGTGGGTTGAACATTAACAAATCAACAAAGAGGGGTAAGACCACTCCTGCAGGAGATTAACAAAAACTCATCTAAGGAGATTATTCCAGATAACTTGGAGATCCGCATAAGGGCAGGATCCCATCAAGGGTGTGTCACTTTCTTCTTTCCTCAGCTAGTAATCCACTTAAATAGTTATAGTAAATCTAATATTTCTAGCAATGTCATTCTGTATGAGCATAGTAAGAGATATATCAGACTTAAAGTTTGGTTCTTCCTGAGAACATCTCACTATATTCCAGACCACAGTTCTCAGGCCAGGTTATTCTTCCTAAACCCAGCATGGTCCTATTCTCATTGTTGCTTTTGGATCATGACAGCATTTGTCTATGACCATACTCTAAATTTATAGTTGAGTATTGTGGCACTTTGGTCTGGCATGTTTCAATGCCAGGGTAGCTCACAGCTTGCCCTGGGTCCATTCAGTCCCTCATTGGGACCCTGCTTTTTGGGTGATAAGTACTAAGGGCAACTGAGTTGAGAAAGCAGATGCCCAGGAGTAAATATTATTGTAGTCAATCAGCTCCCAAGTTACAAAGCATAATATTAGCTGTGTTACTGTGTCCATACATAAAGGATATTCCTTTAAGGTAAACTAAGTTACCTGTGGCAAGGCTAAATGGACAAATCCATTGTTACCCTACATAGAGGGAAGCCAGTAGTGGTGGTGGAAACAGGAGAAAAACTAGAGATATTGGTGGTGGGACATGTACACTGGTGAAAGGATGGTTATTGGAACATTGTATGAATGAGACCCAAGCATTAACAACTTTGTAACTGTATTTCACAATCCTTCAATAAAAAAGAAATGACAATATGCATACAATTTTTGTTTATTTTATTCTATAGAAATAATCAGAAATAGAAAAAAATAGAATATATGAAGTTCAGTGGAAATTCAATAGAAAAGATAGAAATTGGTTGAAGAATTCTTTTATGGATTTCTCCATTTTAAACATGCAATTATTTTGCCTTCTTAAAATAAATTAAAAGGGTGGAAAGTCTTTTAAACATTATTTATTTTGGAGATTCTGTGATTTATAATGGTATTAATAATGGCTCCTCATGCACATAATCAATACCACATCTAACACCAGTGTGCCCTCTCCCTCTCCCAAGAGCTGAAAGTCCTGTCCCTCTGAAACCCTCTCAAAATCAGTTGTGTGTGTGTTTTTATCAGTTATTCTGATTAAAATCAAGTCTTAAAACATAATAAAATAGAAGCAAGTAAACCTAACACTACAGCACATTTGTAGAAAATTGAATAAATAGAAAAAAGTCTGTAATTTCTTTTAAAAACGGGTGGCCATTATATATAAGCATATATATTAACATATACTATAATACAGTATCACATTATGCTGACTATATAATTGTTAGTAGAATATAAGGATCAAATGCTGCAAACTAATCATAACTGTTACTTAATAAATTTATTGTTAATCATACATCCTATTTGTGTTTATTACTTTAGTTTTCTGAGTGCTCACATACTGCTTTATTCAACGTTTACTCCTCGCTTTGTGCTCAAGGTGGTGCTCAGAGGCCCACATGTGGTGCCAGGGATCAAACAAAGGTTGGCTGCATGAACGCAAATGCCTTAAATCCTATAGCTTTCTCTCTACCCTTCTATATTTGTGTTTATATGCACTATAGGATGAGACAAATTAAATGCATTAATGTCACTAGAAACCAGTCTATTACAGTACAAGATATGTAAGTATAAAGAAACATAATGTGAAGGCATGACTCTATTATTAAAATTTATTACTAATATCACTATATATTCTTTCTTGTTTGTTTTTGGGACACACCTGGCAGTTCTCAGGGGTAACTCCTGACTCTGTACTCAGGAATCACTCCTGGTGGGCTTGGGGGACCTTATGTGATGCTCAGTTGGCTGCATGCAAGGAAATTGCCTCACCCACTGTACTACCTCTCCAGCCCTTACTCTGCATTCTTAAGAAATATAAAAAGTTTTTGCTTTCTGCTACTGCACGAACATGATCCCGGAGGCCAACTAAACTACTTTGGACACCAGCAGCTCGCAAAAATGCCACTAGACTGTGAACTGAGCCACTGCCCCATGTGGAGCCAGGGGGGAAGGGTTTCTCTCTCTCAGCCCTTCCTTTTCGGGCACATGATGGCGATCACCACTTTTTGAGCACAAAATGGAGGTACCACCCAGCTGCTGAGAGACGCACGGGAGATCCCGGGGGTGGGGGAGCACCAGCCCCGCCCTCCGCCGAGATTTAAGTGCAGCAGCCACACGTGTGTGGCCTTTCTGCTGCTGCACGAACATGATCCCAGAGGACAACTAAACTACTTTGGATACCAGCAGCTCGCAGAAATATCTCTAGACTGTGAACTCAACCACTGTCCCATGCGGCGCCAGGGGGGTAGAGTTTCTCTCTTCAGGCTTTTCCATCTTATGAGCACCACAAAAGGGAAGTAAAAGCTTGCAGTGACGCAGCGGCTGCGCGACCTAATATCTCTTAATTGTCAGCATGTGAAACGGTTTCATTTTAGCAGGTCTGAGTTTGGGGGGAAACTCCAAACAATAATAGTGAGTTTTTTGTTGAAATATTGAAGGTAATCAAAGTAGCAGCCATGTCTCTAGACTGTGAACTTAGCCATAGCCCCACGCCGGCCGAGGAGAGGAAATATCCTTCTTTCTCGTTTTTTTTTTCCCTTTTCAGGGAGAAGCTGTGTGGTGTCCGCCATATTATGAAGTCTATTAAGCAGGTACGAACTTGGTGGTGCGGGAAGGAAAAAAAAAAGAAAAAAAATTATGCACTTGGAACAGCGGGACGCTTGGGCAGTCTCGGGCCGGGGCCCATACAGGTGTGCACTCTGCCAAGATTCGACCCGGGTGGCCACACTTTTGTGCGGCCACTTTGCTGCTGATCGACCAGGATCCGGAGGCCAACTAGACTGCTTTGGTCTCAGAAACTGCTTGCAGCTATGTCTCTAGACTGTGAACTAAGCCATAGCCCCACGTGGCTGAGGAGGGGAAATATCCTTCTTTCTCGTTTTTTTCCCCCTTTTCAGGTGGCGTGGCATCCGCCATATTATGAGGACTATTAAGCAGGCATGAACTTGGTGGCATGGGAAGAAGATTAAAAAAAGAGTTATGTACTTGGAACAGCGGGACTTCATATCTCTTCATTCTCAGCAATGGAAAACTAATTATCAAATGCTTCCTTGGCAGTAGGGCTATCTTTTTTGGGGGAAACTCCAACAATAGTGAATTTTGTGTTGAAATATGGAAAGTAATCAAGGTAAAGAGAAAATGAAGTGAAATTTATCAGCTATGCAGGCGGGGATTGGGGGGCTGGGGGTGGGAGTTATACTGGGGTTTTTGGTGGTGGAATATGGGCACTGGTGAAGGGATGGGTGTTTGAGTATTGTATAACTGAGACATAAGCCTGAGAACTTTGTAACTTTCCACTTGGTTATTCAATAAAATAAATAACTTAAATAAAAAGCAGTAAAAAAAGAAATATAAAAGTTTTTAAGTTATATATATAGTTATATACACATATATAGCTGAATATACATATGTGTTCAGTTACAGGTTTCAGAAGTAATTATACCCTTAATGCATCTGAGCATATCTGGGGTTCAGATATTATTTTCCTTTGGTGGGGGTTGGGTTTGGGGCCATAACCAGTGGTGCTCAGGGTTTATTCTTGATTTGATTTTGTGCTGAGGAATAACTCCTGGAAATACTTAGGTGGGACCATTTGGTGCCAAGGATGTAACTGGAGTCAGCAATGGGAAAGGGAAGCATCTTTTCCTGCTACTATCTTTCTGGCCCTCAGATTTTACTTTCTTAATGACATTTGCAACTATAAGTTACAGAGAAACTTGGACCCTAGGAAATCTGATTAAGGACTGAGTCAGTGGAAGTCTTTGGTGACCCTGAACACTTTATTATGCCAGAATAATGTGCAAACACAAATATGTTTAAGTCAGAATGGCACAGGGGATACTTTGAATAGTTCCCACTGGTCAAGACAATTTTATTTATTTAGTTTTTTTTTTTTTTGCTTTTTGGGGCATACCTGGCTGTGCTCAGGGATTGCTCCTGGCTCTTCACTCAGGAATTACTCCTTGCGGTTTTTGAAGGAACATATGGGATGCTGGGAATCAGACCCGTATCGGCTGCATGCAAGGAAAATGCCCTATCCACTTTACTATAGCTCCAGCCCCTTATTTATTTAGTTTTTAGTGAAGTAAGATAGTTTTTATTGAACGAAACATAGATGCAAGTAGTGGTGGTGGAGACATGGAAAGGAATGCATGTTCAAGAGAGAATACTAGTTTGAAAATTCAAGCAAACAATCAAGAAGAGAGACATAGAGACAAGCAAGATAGACAGTGTTTTAGAGAGAACATGGGCTTGAAGAGAAATACAGGGCAATTTTAATATGATACATAATGAAATTGCCAATGAAATATAATACATATGGTCAAAATAATCCCTGAGTCCAAAGTTGCAAGACTAAGGTGGCATGATGAAAAAAAATCAAACCAGCTCTTCAGAATCATATTAATATTTAATGTATAAATGTGATAAAATTAGAAATATAATCTTTTTAAACTTGCAATGTAATAATCAGGCAAGGGCCATCAATGGGTGATAAAAACCTGTGGAAATTAGTTGGGGCAAGAGGGTATTCTTATGGTGTCAGGGAATCACCCTGCATATTACCTCTACTCATTGCAGAGGGAACAATGTAGTTTTATAATGATGAAGTGTGATAGTTACCATTTATAGTAATTATCTAGCATCACCAACATCATATGACGTACCACTTGATGTAGTATAATAACAAACACAAATTAAATACTTATATCAAGAGTGTTTAATGTGAATCTAATTATGAATATATAATCAGAGACACAAAATGTGGGATTTTATATAATACAACTAGCCTTGAATCTTGTGGAAAAGTTTATGTCAAAAAAAGAACGGTAAAGGCATTGGTTTAGATTAAAGGACTCAAATGATGTGGCTATTAAATATTATATGGCCATGTACAAGGGCTGGAGAAGTAGTGCATATGAGTAAGGTGCACATGACTCTTGCACATGGATAACCTGAGATTCAAACTCTGGTACCTCATATGGTCCCCTGAGTCCATCAAGAGTGATCCTTGAGCTCAGAGCCCAGAGAACCAACAGGTGTGGCCCCCTCTTCCCCTAAATGTCATGTAAAAATCTTGATTGGTACCTGAATTAAGAAAAAGGAAGCAGAAGATATTCGATGAACAATTGGGTAAATTTGCATACAGACATTAATTGCTTTTATAAAATGTTCATTACATTCCTTGTGTATTATAATGATGCAATTAGATGTATATATGGAAATGATTCTTAGGGGGATGTTGCAAGTGAAATATGTTTACAAGTTGTTTTCAAATATATGATATATATGTGTACCAGCAAATGCAATCTACACATCTACATATCTATCTAAAATAGAAAAAGAAATGAAGCAAGATGTTAACAAATTATGATTCCAATTTAATGCTTAATCTTTTAACTTTACTGCTTCAATTGCTATAGAATGACATAGTCCTTGCCCTAGACACTGGACAAAGCTGTGGCCTCCATTTAAATTTCTCCCTAATTCTGCTATTATATGTCATTAAGACCTATGATGACTCTGGCCAGCCCAGCTTTATATTGTTCATACTCCCTAGCTACAGGAAACATTTGTAAAGATCTTTTTAGAGTCAATTGTGAGAGGCAATCTTTGCCTTATTCATACTTATCCAGTGAGAGTCCCAAACATAAGATTCACCCACACATGAGAAGAGTTTTCTGAACCTGTCTCTCTGTATCAATCCTTTTTTTTGGCTTTTTTGGGTCACAACTGGCGATGCACAAGGGTTACTCCTGCACTCAGAAATTACTCCTGACAGTGCTCAGGGTACATGTGGGATGCTGGCAATCGAACCTGGATTGGCTATGTGCAAGGCAAGTGCCCTACCCCCTGTGAAATTGCTCCAGACCCTCTGTATCAATCCTTAGTCTAGACTTTAACTCATAAAGAATTCAATAACGTATATCTTTACAATATTACTTGTATAATTTTATTCCCCCAAATCACCTATAATGACCTTTATGTTCTAGTTCAAACCGTTATCTGTGCTTTCTGATGCTGATTACATTAATGTGAAATCAGGAAGCCCATAATTGAACTTAGCAGGTTAAAATGTTGAAATAGAAAAGATAAACAGAGATATGAGTCTTTCATAAAATTAACCATAATCCACACACTATGAATGCATAGTAAGTTCTGTGGGGTACATTATGCATCAGAAAGGTCATTTGCAAAAATTATGGTTGTACTTCTAGTTTTCATCAGGAAACAAGCAAAGGTTAGAAGTCAAAGTATAATATAAAAGTTTAATGCTATATATTCAAATAGCCAACTTAGAAGTATCAACTTCGAGAGAAAGCGTTATCATAACTTTAGTGAAATGCCAGAGAGAGCCCTTTCAGGCTAATGTGAGTAATTTCATTTTCTTGATATGTCATTTTCTACAATGACTGGGGTGACTCAACTGGCTGCCATATCTTGACGACATTATTCCTTAATCCAATTTATTGAATTCAGTATCAATAATGGTCAGTTATTGAGTGCTTCTTGTGTGTTCATTATTGCAAACTCAACTGAATAAAGCCTAAAGGCCTTTATAATATGCTTGGAGGGAGAGATGGAAGATATCCACAAAAGATAAATAACAATCAAACGTTACACATAAAGATCCAATGAGGAGTATATACAAGTGCTTAGGAAGGTCAGATGAAAGACAACATACTGTGCGGTGAGAAAGCAATAGCAGATTTCCATGAGGAAATGAGTATTGCCAAAAGAGATAGATTGCAAGAAACTCAGGTGTGGTTTAAATTGCCACCCCAGGTAAAACTAAGAACATGAACCAAGATGTTTGAAGGCTTCATTGTGTATGGGGAGAAGTAGAATGAGGAATCAAGTATTTCTTGGAAACTGAAACATACAGAGATTATATATTAAAGTGGCTAGATGTATAACTATAGCAAAATATAATGGCATAAATGAGATGGTCCCCTCAAAATTCAATTATCCATATTTTAAGTTTATTTAGATGTTTATTGTGCTTTCTTATTTAGACTTACTCGCTTATCTAGTCTTGAGGGGGAACATCTACTAATTAAGATGGTTTTTGTTTTGAGGGTACCATCTACTAATATTGATGGTCCCCTCAAAATTAACTTCTCCATCTTTTAATTTCATTTAGGTGTTTTTTAAACTTGGACTGGAGCGATAGCACAGTGGGTAGGGCACTTGCTTTGCACACGGCCGACCCAGGTTCAATTCCTCCATCCCTCTCAGAGAGACTGGCAAGCTGCCGAGAGTATCCCGCCCACTGGCAAACTACCTGAGGCATATACGATATGCCAAAAACAGTAACAACAAGTCTCATAATGGAGACATTACTGGTGCCCACTCGAACATGTCCATAAACAACAGGATGACAGTGCTACAGTGCAGTGCAGTTTTTGAAACTTGATTACTTCTCTACTCCTAAATCTTCTCTGGCAAGTTACTTGTTAATGCTTTTGTACCTGAAAGGGTACTTTCCTATCACTGAATTAGTTCTTTTAAAATATTTTCAGTAACTTTGCCACACAATCAAGCAGCCTAATCACAATACTCATTCTCCTTCACCCTTCTACAATGTTTGAGAAATGTTGTTGATAATAATAAATGTATGTTCTTGCATTGTGAAATTTTCCGTAAATTTGGGAAGAATAATCTACAAAAAGGTTCAAGTGGTCAAGGACAAGGTACATTAAAACAACATGTATTTAGTCATTATATGTTTTTACCACTTTTGGACAAATAGTTACTTATTAGAACATTAGAAAAATAAATTTTTAAAACAGTTGCTTTCAACAATTTTCACTGATTTCCTGTTGCTTTCAGGACAAAGTGCAAATCATTAACTGATGATTCAGGGAATTTTAAAGTGCAATTTCGTGCTCGCTTCAGCAGCACATATACTAAAATTGGAACGATGCAGAGAAGATTAGCATGGCCCCTGCGCAAGGATGACGCACAAATTCATGAAGTGTTCCATATCTTTTGCCGACTGGTTCAGCCTTTCTGGAAAACAATATGGACAGTCCTTCAAAAACTAGAAATTGACCTTCCATATCACCTTGCAATACCACTTCTGGGAATATATCCTGAGGATGTAAAAAAGCACAGTAGAAATGACATCTATACCTATATATTCATTGAAGTACTGTTCACAATAGCCAAAATATGGAAACAACCCGAGTGCCCTAAAACAGACGACTGGTTAAAGAAACTTTGGTACATCTACACAATGGAATATTATGCAGATGTTAAGAAAGATGAAGTCATGAAATTTGCTTATAAATGGATAGACATGGAGAGTATCATGACAAATGAAATGAGTCAAAAAGAGAGGTACAGACATAGGAGGACTGCACTCATTTGTGGAGTAGAGAATAGCATCACATGAGGCTGACACCCAAGGACAGTATATACAAGGGCCAGGAGGATTGCCCCATAGCTGGAAGACTGCTTCATGAGCAGAGGGGAGAAGTCAGATGGAATAGAGAAGGGATCACTAAAAGAATGATGGCTGGAGGAACCAGTTGTGATGGGAGAAGCATGCCGAAATTAGATAATGGACCAAACATGATGACCTTTCAGTGTCTGTGTTGCAAACCATAATGCTCAAAAGTAGAGAAGGAGTATGGGGAATATTGCCTGCCATGGAGGCAGGGGGAGGGTGAGAAGGAGGGTGAGAAACGGGGTTTTACTGGGGATATTGGTGGTGGGGAATGTGCACTGGTGGAGGGATGTGTGTTTGATCATTGTGAGATTGTAACCCAAACATGAAAGCTTGCAACTATCTCACGGTGATTCAATAATTTTTTTTAAAGTGTAATTTCAACCTTACTTTCCGTTTTATAAAAAATAACTACCATTTACTGAATGCTTCTATGTGCCAGGCATTGTACCAAGAATTTTTTCATATGTTATCTCATTGAATTAAAAACTCCCTATGGCTAGTTAAATTAAACTCCTTATATTCATACATGTAATATGAATCATAGCTTACACATATAATCTGAGCTTCTTGGTAGAGTTTATATTTCTATGCCTGTATCGATGTCATCCCATTGTTCATCGATTTGCTCAAGCAGTCACCAGTAAAGTCTTCATTTGTCCCTGATGTGTGCTAGTGTAGTCCGAAGGAGACTACTCACTCCAGGAATATGAAGAGCACGTCGTTGTTACTGTTTTTTGTATATCAAATACGTCATGGGTAGCTTGCCAGGCTCTGCTGTGCAGGAAAAAATAAAAAAATAATAATAAAATAAAATTTAAAAGTTGGTCGTGCGGCCGCAAATGCGGATGGATGTTCCAGGAAAATTTACATCACTATTTTCTGGGAGCTTTGTTTTATAGTCTCTGAATCTTGGCCATGATGAGATTACATGGCACCGGGGGCAGTTTGTGGGTTTGACTGCCAAACTACTGGAAATCTGGGGATCTGGGTGCCCAGTCCAGATCTGAGCAGGCTTGGAGATCTCAGCTATGGGTCCGGCATACCTGGGTTTCTCTGTCGGTTCCTTCATGGGCGAGGCTTGTCCGAGCATGTGGAATGTGGCTTTGAGCATGCCATTGGCTAGGTTCTGGAGGTTTCCACCTGCCAAGGTTGCTTAGGGTGTGGATAGAAACTCAACCGCCCCCCCCACTCCGAGGGGCCCTGGTGAAAACAGCCTGGCATGGGGGCAGGATATTCTGCATTGCTCTCTTCCAGGAGCTTTGTTTTGTAGTCTGTGGATCTTGGCCACTGATGCGATTACATCGCGCTGGGGGTAGTTTGTGGGTGTGACTGCCAAGCTACTGGAAATCTGAGGATGTGGGTAGAGGAGGCCCAGTCCGGATCTAAGCAGGCTTGGAGAGCTCAGCCACTGGTCCCGCATACCTGGGTTCCTCTGTTAGATATATTTGTATATCACCATTAATACTTAGTATATCCATTTGTGTGCATAGCATTATTTCAGCTTTAAGAAATACAAAACTGAACTCTTATTTTCTGCATTATGGAACTGACTCCTCCTGTGTGGTATTTCCCTATTTGGGGAGATATAGCTCCATGTTTTAAGGTTCTAAAAGCGAAAAAAAAGATTCCTTTTATTTCTTGTATGTGCCCAGGATCAAACATCAGGCTCTTGAGTATAGAGCATATACTCCAGTCCTCTGAGCACTTGTGTTCTCTTTCATCTTTTAACTTTTAAAAGCAAACCCCATTATGATTATATCCCAATTTTGCATCAGGTTTTAAATTTTATGTGTCATGCTATCAATTTCATAGCTCTGTTCAAAATGGTAACTACATTAAATTCTCTTATGTGTTTCTTTGTCTAGGGGAACAGTTTACAGGACACCAAATTATTTTTTTATTTTCAAATAGTCCCTCAAAATAGCAGCAACTTCCAAATCTGGCTGCAATCAAAATCACTTGCAGATCATTCCAAAAAATACAGAGGTGAGACTTTAGCCTTACCAGAAATTCAGGTTATATGCATCTCCCTAACAATCTAGAATCTGTCCTTTGTTTTTGATTATTTATGTGCTATACTGTTAATGATGGTTTTCAATGTACATAATTCCAACAAAGCCCCCATCTTCAGTGTAGCCACCTCCATCTCCCAAGGACCTCAATGTCCCTCCATTTTAACATATTCCCAAACTCAGTGGTTTGGATCAGTTCTGTTTCGTTGCCTTTGGCCCTTTGTTGATACCTTGCTATGTATCTTTAATTTGCACATAAAAGAGATCATTCTTTATCTGTCTGTTTCTTTCCAACTTGATTCAGCATGATATTCTCTAGTTCCATCAATGCCATGGCAAATTATATGATTTTGTTCTTTCTTAGAGTTGCATCATATTTCACTATTTATACCACAACTTCTTGGTCCACTTATCTCTAGTTGGGCATTTAGGTTGTTTCTATATCTTGGCTATTGTGTGCAAGAATCGTCTTGAAAACAAAAGGCTGGATCGTGAATTTTCTTGAATCCCAAAGCTCTTAAAGCTGTGGCACTGGACCTATGCACTTACTGCTTGAGAGGCCATCATTTCATTTATACACTGTTCATACTGCTCTGCCAAAATGACATGTTTTCTCGTCAGCTCATCTTTCAGTGTCTTTAAGATTGTTTTGTGCTCATTTTTTTGGAGTAACTTCCAACTGGTGATTCTTGAGTGTTTTTTATTCTTTTTTCTTTTCTTTTTTTTATTGAATCACCACGTGGAAAGTTACAAAGCTTTCAGGCTTAAGTCTCAGTTACACAATGCTCGAACACCCATCCCTTCAGTGCACATATTCCACCATCAAGAACCACAGGAAACCTCCCCCGCATTCTCCTACCCCCCAGCCCCACACCCCACCTGTGTAGCTGATAAATTTCACTTTACTTTTTCTTTACTTTAATTACATTCAATATTTCAACAAAAAAAAACTCACTATTATTGTTTGGAGTTTCCCCCCTCCAAAGTCGGACCTGCTTGGCCTGTAGTTTGCAAGTGTCCTGAAACTGTTTTATAATTGGCATTTCCATGGCCTGGTGTGAAGAAATGACAAGAGGAAAAGAAAGACTCATCAGTGAAGAGAAAGCCTTCCACTCTAATGATGCAACACAGATGCTGGGATCATCTGCACTTTCACACAGTGACCCTTATTACCAATAAATACCTTTCAAAGGTATTGAAAGCAATTCCTTTGACGTGGATACGAGCTCGTACTACCAATGTTTTTGCTTTTATATTGAGTGAAATATTTTTGAATTTACAAGTGGATTGAAATTAATGAATTTTGACAATGGGATCTCATTCTAAGAAGGCTGAGAACTATGAGGCTTAGTTTGTTAAAATGTTGCATGTAGCAATATCAAATATGTATGTGTATTAGCTAGATGATGATGAGCTATATTATAGATGCGGAAGGCAATCACTTGCCTGAGAATTACATGGGCATTTCAAGAGCCCGTTGAGGAGTTTTGATAACAGAATAAGCTTAGTGGCTACCAAGGGTCCCTGCTACTGTGCCTGAGGAAGGCTTCCTACCTGGGTAAATACTAATGACATCCACTGGCTTGGTCCGTGCAGATTCACCCCTGATTTTTCCGTGCCCAAGAGAGATGCCGCTTTATTCTCTCTCTCTTTTTTATTTTTAGATTATTATAGCACAGCAGGTAGGGCGTTTTCCTTGCACATGGCCGACCCAGGTTCGGTCTCTTTGTCCCTCTTGGAGAGCCTGGCAAGCAATTTAGAGTATCCCGCCCACGTGGCAAAGCCTGGCAAGCTACTCGTGGCATATTCGATATGCCAAAGACAGTAACAACAAGTCTCACAATGGAGACGTTACTGGTGCCCACTTGAACAAAGCGATGAGCAACGGGATAACAGTGACACAGTGGCTATTGTACTAAGTGTTATGATGAACATAGGTATGCATATAAACGCTTTTAATTCATATGTGTTTGTGTTTGAGGAATAGATGCCAAAATGTGGTATTGCTTGGTCATATGGGAGTTCTAGTCCTATATTTGAGAGATCTGCATATTGATTCATTAAATATTGAAACAGATGACATTCCCACTAACAGTACATGAAGGATCCTTTCTCAGAACCCTGTCAACACTGTTTCCAGATTTTTTGATATGTGTCATTATCACTCCCTGACATAATATCTCAATGTTGCTGTTGTTTGCCTTTCCTTAATCATGAGTGATTGTGAGCAAAAACTTTTTCATAAGCATTTCCCATAAGTCCTGTATGTCTTCTTTGGGAAGAGGAGATGTCTGTTCATCTCCTCTCCCAATTTTTAGATGGGGACATTAGATTTTTGCTGTTAAGTTTTGTGATTGCTATGTAGATCTTGGATATCAACGCTTTTTCTAATTGTTGTATGCAAAAGTTTTTTCCCTTTTGATAGGATGTGAGTATAGCTTAATTTTATTTTTTCTGATCAGAATTCTTTTAATTTGGGGTCAGAGCAATAGTACAGCAGTTAGAGTATTTACTTTGATAGTGGCTGACCCGGGTTCAATCCCCGATGTCCCATATAGTCCCCTGAGAACTACCAGAGGTAATTCCTGAGTGCAGAGCCAGGAATAACCCCTGAGCATTACCTGATGCAACCCCTCCTCCGAAAAAGAAGTGTTTAAATTTTTTTTAATTTAAAATACTTTTATAATTTTATTTTTATTGAATCACCATGAGGTACAGTTACAAAGCTTTCATGTTTGAGTTTCCATCATACCATGATCAAACACTCATCCCTCCACCAGTGCACATTTTCCACCAACCCACCACTGCACATTTTTCACCACCAATGTCCTCAGTAAAACCCCACCCCCATCCCAATTGCCTCTATGGCAGATAATTTCCCCCATACTCTCTCTCTCTCTCTCTCCTTTTGGCCATTATGGTTCGCAATACAGATACTGAGAGACTATCACGTTTGGTTCTTTATCTACTTTCAGCATACATCTCCCATCCCGAGCGATCCCTCCAACATTCATTGTCTTAGTTATACCTTCTCTATTCCAGGTGCCTTCTTCCCAAGCCCATGAAGCAGGCAAAAGACGTTTTTTTAATTTGATATAGTCCCATGTGTTTATTTTTAATTTTGTTTTGTTGTCTTTGCTCCTATTGTCATCTTGTTGAGGACATCTCTGTGTTAAATTTTCTGGAAGGTCTTGTAATGTTTTATTTAAAGAATTTTTATTGATTCTGGTATAATCTTGAGGCCTTGACTCCATTTTGGGTTTACTTTTGTGAATGGTGTGAGGTATGGTTCTAATTTCTTTTTCTTTTTTTATATAAGACTATCTAGTTTTGCCAGCACCACTTGTTGAAGGCATCTCCTTTGTGCTACTTAATATACTTAGTTCTTTTGTTGTACGTTAACAGTTCATAAATATAGTAGTTTGACTCAGGACTCTCAATCCTGTTACATTGTTCTGTAGGTATATCTTTAATCCAGCACAATGCAGTTTTGATTATTATAGCTTTGTAGTATAGTTAAATTGAAAATACAATGCTTCCCTTCTTATTTTTGTTTTATTTAGGATTGCTTTGGCTACTCGGGGTGTTTTGTGATTATACACAAATTTTAATAGCGTTTGTTCCAATTTTTTAAGAATATATCATTGGAATTTTAATGAGCATGCATTAAATTTGTATAATTTTTTTGGGTAAAGTGGAACTTTTGACAATGTTGGTTCCTCCAACAGATGAACAGGGAATGTCTTTTCATTTCCCATGTTTTCTTATTCTTTAAGCATTGATGTATAGTTTCAGTATATAAGTTTTACACAACCATTTTTAAGTTAATTCATTTGAGGTTTTGGAGAATTATTTAAGATGGTATAGTCTTTTTATATAAAAATAAGAAAGAAAATTTTTTTATTTTTTAATTATTGTGTATAATAATGCCACCGATTTCTGTGTGATAATTTTTAACCTTTTTTGTATTTGTTTATTATTTCTAAGATTTGTCTATTTGGTTTTTGTAAGGGGAGGGGACACAACTCTTTGTGCTTAGGGATCACTCCTGGCAGGTTTGGAAGAATAAGGTCTGCTGAGAATTGAATTTGGTCTGGCCACATGAAAGGAAATTGCATTATCAGGTGTACTATGTCTCCAATTAATCAAAAGGAATTTAATTAAAAATAAAAATTCAATAAACTAAATCTCAGAATAAATTTAACAGTAAACTAAAACAAAAGTATAAAAAGTACTCATATAATCCAAAAGAAACTAAAGAGGCTTAAAAATATGAACAAAGAACAGGGACCAGAGTAATAGTATAGGGATTAAGGCACTTATCTTCCAGGTGATTGATCCTTGATTGACTCTCCATTGATATTCAGTGGATGGAATTAGCCCTGAGCACAGAGCCAGGAGTGACCTTTGAGCCAGGTTGGACCTGACTCTCCCAATCCCCCAAAAGAATAAAGAACAAATTTGTATGTAAATTAAAAAGAAAAAAGTGTCAACGCAAGATCAGAGACTTAGATGCAACTATATCAATAATAATAATAATAATTTAAATCATTTAAATAATTGCAAGACAAAGACCACCAGATTAGATTTTTAAAATATATCACCCTATTACATGATGTCTACATGGTCACTTGTATCACTTGTCATCCCATTGATCTTTGATTTGCTCTAGCGGGTGCCAGTAACATCTCCATTTATCCCTCTCACGTGTTAGTGTAGCCCAGTGGCATCTGCTCGCTCCAGGAACACGAAGAGCCTCAAACCATTTGTTCAAGGTTTTGACGAAGAAATCTGACCATCTCGTAGGTGGGCGGCCACGTGATCCTTTGACATTCGTGCAATCCACTTGGACAGCCAGCCAGCCAGTCTACATAATATATATGTATATATACACATATATATATTAAAAATTGTGGAGAGAGTTATGGCCCATATGTAGCTGTAATCAGGGTGTTCTCCTAGCTCTCTGCTCAGGGATCACTCCTGGTGGTAGTACAAGGCAAGTGCCTTAACCACTGTACTATCTCTTTCATCTCTTCAGCCTTTAAAACCTGTTTTTTGGTTTTTGATTTTTTTGCGTTTGGGGTCACAGCCAGCGATGCACAGGGGTTACTCCTTGCTCTGTACTCAGGAATTAGCCCTGGCTGTGCTCAGGGGACCCATATGGGGTGCTGGGAATTGAACCCAGGTTGGCGGCGTGCAAGGCAAACGCCCTATCCGCTGTGCTATCTCTCCAGCCCCTGTTTTTTTTAATAATTAGCTTAGATAACGTGGTTATAGTAATTTTAACACTTTGGGCTTTGATGTATAAAGTTACTGTACCTCACTACCACAGTGGTTAAGACTATCCAAAGTGACCAGGAAAGTACCCTCCACTACTTTCCTTTCCCCACAAACCTCCTTTTACTTCTCAGTAATTTCAATTTTATAATACAAGGTTTATGGATTATCTTTCTTCAGTACTATTTCCTTCTTTTTAAAATCTACATATACCAAAGAGCCTGGCAAGCTCCCCGTGGCATTTTCCATATGCCAAAACCAGTAACAATAACAGGTCTCATTCCCCTGACCCTTAAAGAGCCTCAATCGTTGGGAAAGATGAGTAAGGAGAAGCTGCTAAAATCTCAGGGCTGGAAGCAAGTGAAAACAGAGATAAATAAATGGGACTATCTCAAACTAAGAAACTTCTGCACCTCAAAAGAAAGGTTGGTGGTTCATGCCCACCCAGGGATGCCGGTTGTGAAATCACAAAAAAGAAAAGAAATGATCCTGAGGGCTGCTGCTGCTGCTGGACACCTGTGTGCGTCCAGTAGTCCTGCGCTGCCTCCCCGCCTCCCCACATCCCCAGAGACCCCCAACAGAGACACAGAGAGACGGGGAGATGGGGAGTCTGGGGACAACAGTCAGATGGTGAAAATGGCCTGGCTAATCCAGAGTTGCTAGCATACTTATAGAACATCTGAAGGGGGGTTGAGGTAAGGACCGACCAGTATGATAATCATTTACATAGATAAACATTTGACAATGGAAATTCTTTTAGGAAGATCAACTCAAGGAGACACACTGTCTCCCCTGTCTCCCAGGGGAAACTGTATTGCTTTTATGTTTCCCTCGAATTGTATAAGTTATCGATACTAGAAGTTATTTGGATAAGCACAGTAAGAGACAAAGATTCCAACACTTAGTTCTCTGGGCTGAGAGCAAACAAGGCTTTAACACTTGGTTGTCTGGGCTCTGAGTGCAAGCAAGGCTTTTACCTTAAATCCCAGATTAAGTCCTCAGGCCAGTTCAGCTAGTCCTTCCCCAGGGGGTTCCTGTCTCTAAAGTTGCAACAGTTTGCATGAAAACCATTCATTTATGCTTTCTGGAATATTCCATTTCGCTGCCGGGTAGATTTACCACTCGCCCTGGGTCCATCCCAGTCCCACAGTGGGACCTCCACTTTGGGGTGTCAGGAACTACAGAAACTGAAGTCTGAGTCAAGTAGTTATGATCAAGTAATTATGCCCAGGAGCAGGTATATTTCAGAGTCAATCAACTCCCAAATATTAGGAGCATAGCAGCAATGGTCATTCTGTGTTTAACCAAAGAACATTGCTCTATGGTAACATATAAAAAGGCTATAGGGGAAACAGAAAAGTAAGTACAAATACACAGCTCTTCAAATACAAAGCAGTATCAATACAAGTTCAGAATTACCAGAAAGTTTTGCTTTACAAGCAATCGAGATTAACATGGGGGACTGTGACATTGAGAGGTAAAATACAAGGGAAAGATTACAAATACACTTTAACTAAGTTAGGGATGCTAGCAAAGGTAATATAAATTCCTCTAGGAGAGGGAAAGGAGACAATACACTGATTAAGCCTAAAGCACTTAAGGTTAATATCCAACAAAAAGGGGAGGTGGAAGATAGACTTTGGGTAAATTAAGGATGTTAGCAAGGGCATGGTAAGCTCTGGGAGGAGGAAAGGGGCGATTCACTGATAAAGCCTAAAGCACTTAGGGTTGACATCCAACATACCAAAATACAAAGACAATCTACAGAATGGGAAAGGATATTTATGCAGTATCCATTCGATAAAGGGTTGATATCAAGGATATACAATGCACTGGTTGAACTCCACAAGAAGAAAACTGCCGACCCGATCAAAAAATGGGGTGATGAAATGAACAGAAACTTTCCCAAAGAAGAAATCCGAACGGCCAAGAACCACATGAGAAAATGCTCTACATCACTAATCATCAGGGAGATGCAGAGCAAAACAATAATGAGATATCATGTCACACCACAGAGAATGGCCCACATCCCAAAAAATAAAAGCAACCAGTGTTGGCATGGATGTGGGGAGAAAGGGACTCTCCTTCACTGCTGGTGGGAATGCCGACTGCTTCAGCCCTTTTGGAAAACAATATGGACGATTCTCAAAAAATTAGATATTGAGCTTCCATTTGACCCAGCAATACCACTCCTGGGAATATAACCCAGAGAGGCAAAAAGGTATAGTAGAAATGACATCTGCATTTCTATGTTCATTGCAGCACTGTTTACAATAGCCACAATCTGGAAAAAACCGGAGTGCCCAAAAACAGATGACTGGTTAAAGAAACTTGGGTACATCTACACAATGGAATACTATGCAGCTGTTAGAAAAGATGAAGTCATGAAATTTGCATGTAAGTGGATCAACATGGAAAGTATCATATTCAGTGAAATGAGTAAGAAAGAAAGAGACAGATATAGAAAGATTGCACTCATGTGGAATATAAAGTAGCAGAGAAGTACGAGCTTGCAATTATGTAATTTCTGGCAGATATTTCTCTGGACTTTGTTACTAAAATACTAAAATACAGAAATCAAAAACCATGTGGCTGCTAGTGCGGCCACTTGACCTCATATCTCTTCATTCTCAGAAATGGAAAACAAATTATCAAATGCTTCCTTTTCAGCAGGTCCGACTTTGGGGGGAGAAACTCCAAACAATAATAGTGAGTTTTTTGTTGAAATATTGAATGTAATCAAAATAAAGGGAATTTAAAGTAAAATTTATCAGCTACACAGGCCGGGTGTGGGGCTGGCAAGGTAGGGGGTGGGGGGATAGGTATACTGTGATTCTTGGTGGTGGAATATGTGCACTGGTGAAGGGATGGGTGTTCGAGCATTTTATAACTGAGACTTAAACCTGAAAGCTTTGTAACTTTCCACATGGTGATTCAATAAAAGCAATAAATAAATTAAAAAGATTTAAAAAAATCTCAGGGCTGGGATGAATGAAGACATTACTGGTGCCCGCTCGAGCAAATCTATAAACAACGGGATGACAGTCATACAGTGATACAGTGATATACCAAAGATCAGTTAGATCATCTGCTATTTATCTTTCACTTCTGACTTATTTCACTTAAAATGATACCAGTTTAATCCAAGTTACACTGTATCACTGTATCGCTGTATAAGTCATACGATTGTTCATCGACTTACTTGAGTGGGTGCCAGTAAAGTCTCCATTCGTCCCAGCACTGAGATTTTAGCAGCCTTTAATTAGTCATTTTTCCCAACTATTGTAGGCTTCTTTTAGAGTCAGGGGAATAAGACCTGTTATTATTACTGTTTTTGGTATATTGAATACACCACAGGGAGCTCGCCAGGCTCTGTTGTTCTGGTGGGATACTCTTGGTAGCTTGCCGGGCTCTCTGAGAGGCATATATATTTATTTCCCTCTATCATGATGTGTTGCTTGGCCATGAGGCCCAGGAATATGTTCACTCCTGTGTGAGGCTCTGCGCGAGCGTGTGGAAAGAGGCCTGGAGCATGGCAGAGTTTGGGTAGTGTAGGTAGGCTGCCAGAGCTGGGTCCCTTGGGGCAGGGAGGGCTCTCACCAGCACCCCCTGGGGCACCACAAGTGAAAACAGCCTGGCATGGAGTCCGGTGGCATGGTTATCGGGGCCTCATTTTATGCTCCCTTCCGGGAGAAGCAGCTTTGAGTTCTGGAGGGTGGCCAACGAAAAGATTATCTGGAGGTGGTTTATGGGTGTGACTCTCCATCAACAGAGACTGGGGAAAGCAGGCAGAGGATCTCTATTCCTGGTCCTGTTGTGACCAGAGCCCAAGATCACAAAGTTCCGCATTACCTGGGTTCTGTGGGACTTCGCTCATGCGTGAGGCTCGGCCCAAGCATGTGTAAAGTGGCCTGGAGTGTCTTCGCGGTTGGGTAGCTAGAGCATGGCTGCCAGGGCTATGTCCTTTGGGGCAGGGAGGGCTCTCACCGGCCTCCCTCTGGGGTGCCCAAAGGGATTTTTTTTGTGTGTGATGTCTTTAGGGTTTTTAATGCAGTCTGAAACAGTTATATTTTGACTTCTATGTTTTGTTTGCTTTATAGTCTTTGCTATATAGATTTGTTTTATAGTCTTTGTTTTTTAAAATTTTTTATTAGTGAATCACAGTGGGGTACAGTTACAAACTTATGAACTTTCATATTTGTATTTAGTTTACATCCCTCCACCAGTGCCCATTATCTTCCACCAATGATCCCAATATCCCTCCCACCACCCCCATGCCAACCCCTACCACCCCATCCTGCCTCTGCGGCAGGGCATTCCCTTTTGTTCTCTTTCCTGTTGGATGTTTTAGTTTGTAATAGAGGTATTGAGTGGCCATCATGTTTGGTCTATAGTCTTCTTTTGGTATGCAGCTTTCAACCTGTGTGTGCCCTCCACCATTCTCTACTAGGTGTTCCTTTCTCTGTCTCTGCTGCCTTTTCCCCCAGCATGTGAGGCCAGTTTCCAATATAGTCTTTGTTTTATATCTTTGTTTTATAGTCTCTGGATTTGGCCGTTGATGGGATTATGCAGCACGGGGTGCGGGGGGGGGGGGTAGTTTGTGGGTGTGACTGCCTAGCTACTGAAAAATGGGGGATCTGGGTGGAGGAAGCTCAGTCTTGATCAGAGGAGGTTTGGAGATCTCTGCCCTGGGTCCCGCACACCTCAGTTTCTCTGCCGGTTTCTTCATGCATGAGGCTTGTCTGAGTATGTGGAGAGTGGCCTTGAGCATCGCTGTGGTGGGTTCCAGAGGTCTTCAGCTGCCAGGGCTCTGCTTGGGGCGGGGAGAGAAACTGCACCTGACCCCCTCTGAGGGGCCCCGGTGAAGACAGCCAGGCACAGGGCAGGACATTCTGTCTAGTTCTAACTCTCGGAGAACTCAGCAGGCTACCGAGTGTGTCCTGCCTGCACGGCAGAGCCTGGCAAGCTCTCCGTGGTACATTTGATATGTCCAATACAGTAACAATGATGGGTCTCATTACCCTGACCCTGAAAGAGCTTCCAATGCTATACCTTTGGGAAGGATGAGTAAAAAGAGGCTACTAAAATCTTAGGGCTAGGATGAATAGAGACATTACTGGCGCCAGCTCGAGCAAATCGATGAACAATGGGATGACAGTGATACAGTGATATTTAAAATTTATATCACATTGAAATATTATTTTTCTTGTCTGATTACTGTGCCAAGGACTTCCAAAACTATCTTGAATACTAGTAGTGTCAGTGTACATCCTTGCCTCTTGCCTGATCTCAGAGGAAAGGTTTTCAGTTTTTCACCATTGAGTATAATATTGACTGTGGCCTTGTAGAGTAATAGATGGCTCTTACTATCTTCAAGTATGTTCCTTATATTCCTATTATTTTGGAATTTTTAACGAAAAATTTACCTATTTTCTGATTGAATCACTGTGTGATACACAGTTCCAAAATTGTTTATGATTAAGGTTTCGTTCATACACTGTTCCAACACCCATCCTTTCATCAATGTACATTTCCCACCACTAGTGTGCCCAGTTTTCCTTTCCACCAACCTCCCCCCCCCCGCCTGACTCTATGGCAGACACTTTTCTTCTACTTTTTCTCTCTCACTCTCTCCCATTATAGTTGGCAATACAGGTACTTAAAAGATTATCCTGATATCTCTATCACTTAGTGCTTGTCTAGAGTGATCATTTCCAACTATCATTGTCATAATGGTCGCTTCCCACATTTGTGGCAAGCTTCCAACAGTGGACCAGTCCTCCCAACCATTGACCCTTGATTCTACTGTCCTTGGGTATTAATCCCATACTATGTTTGTCTGTGTCATTTCACTCCGCATGGTATTCTCCATGTCCATCCAATTATAGGCCAATTTCATGTCTCTATTTTTCCTAACAGCTGCATAGTATTCCATTGTGCAGATGTACCATAGTTTCTTTATCCACTCATCTGTTTTCAGGCACTCAGGTTGTTACAGATTCTGGCTATTGTGAATAGTGCTACAATGAACATAGGAGTGTAGATGGCTTTTTGGTACTGCAGGACTTTTGTTCTTGTGGAGATTCTTAATTACTATTTCAATTTCCTTAGTTATGATTGGCCTGATCAGGCTTTCTACTTTCTCCTCATTCAGCTTAGGAAAATTAGTGGCTCTAAAAATCTGTCTATTATTTTCCAGTTTATGAACATAAAGTTGTATATAGTAACCTCTAATTAAGTTTTGAGTTTCTGAAGGATCTGTTGTAAATTATCCCCTTTTGTCTCTGATGTAATTTATTTGGATTTTTTTCTTTTTTTTTTCTTGTGAATATATATCACTGTCACTGTCACTGTCATCCCATTTTTCATCAATTTGCTCAAGTAGGCACCAGTAACATCTGCATTGTAAGACTTGTTACTGTTTTTTGGGCATATCGAATACTCCATGGGTAGCTTGCCAGGCTCTGCTATGCGTGCGAGATACTCTTAGTAGCTTGCCAGGCTCTCTGAGAGGGGAGGAGGAATTGAACTCAGGTCGGCCCCATGCAAGACAAAGGCCCTACTTGCTGTGCTATCGTTCCAGTCCGTGAATATAGATATAGGTTTTTAAATATTGTTTATTCTTTCAAAGAACCTTCTCCTGGTTTTACTGATCTTTCCATTTTTTTCTTGATTTATATTTTGTTGATATCTGTCCTAGTTTTCTATTCCCCTTTTTGTACTACTATTTGGGATTATTCTCAAATAGTATGGGGATTATTCTTAAATATGGAGATGTTCATTCTCCATATTTTTGAAATGTGTAGTTTTGGGCTTTTTCTTCTTTTCTAAAGTAGGCCTTCATTGATATGAATTTTCCCCCTTAGTACATTTTTTTTGCTTTTTTGGGTCACACCTGGCGATGCACAGGTGTTACTCCTGGTTCTTCACTCAGGAATTACTCCTGGCAGTGCTCAGTGGACCATATGGGATGCTGGGATTCGAACCTGGGTCGGCCGCGTGCAAGGCAAACGACCTACCCGCTGTGCTATTGCTCCAGCCCCAGTACAGATTTTTCTGTATGCAGTATATTTTGATAGCCCATCTCTTTATTATAATTTGTTTCAAAGAATGTTTATTTCCTCCTTTATTTTCTTTTTGTTCTTTTAGCAGTGTTTTACTCAGTTTCCAAATATAGCAAGAATTCTCCATCTTCTTTCTATGGTTCACTTCTACTTTCATGGCATTGCGATGTGAGAAAGTACATTGTATAACTTCTATTTTTGTAAATTTATAAATGTTTGAGTTATGCCCTAGTATGCCCTAGTGTATATATATAATATATATGTATATATATGTATATATATATATGCACACATGCACTCAGGCCAGATTAATCCTTCCCAACCCTAGCAGGGTTCCTTATTCTGTCACTTATCTTTGGGTCATGACAGAATTCCCCCATGACCGTGCTATTAGCTTATTATAAGTTTTATGACACTTAGCCTGTCCTGTTTTGATGCCAGGGTAGCTTACTGTTTTCCCTGGGTCTATCCAGTCCCTTTGTCAGGACACTCCTTCTGGGGTGATAAAACTAAGGCTTAAGTCGAGTAAATATGACAGATGCCCAGGAATAAATATTATCCAGAGTAAATTAACTCATTCATGGCTGCGTGACATCTTATAGCCTAGTTCTCCATCTTGGAGAACCTAGCAAGTTACCGAGAGTTTCTTGCTCACACGGGAGAGCCTGGCAAGCTCCTTGTGGTGTATTCATATGCCAAAAGCAGTAACAATGATAGGTCTCATTCCCCTGATCCTGAAGAGCCTCTAATGTGGCACCATTGGGGAGGATGAGTAAAGAGAGGCTGCTAAAATCTCAGGGCTAGGATGAATTGAGATGTTACTGGGCCTACTCGAGAAGATCGATGATCAGTGGGATGACAGTGATACAGTGACACACATGCACATATATATATATGTATATACATACACACACACACACATATATATATATATATATATATATATATATATATATATGTATCACTGTCTTCCCGTTGCTCATCGATTTGCTCGGGCACACACCATAATGTCTCCATTGTGAGACTTGTTACTGTTTTTGGCATATCAAATACGCCACGCGTAGCTTGACAGGCTCTGCCATGTGGGCAAGATACTCTCGGTAACTTGCCGGGCTCTCCAAGAGGGGCGGAGAAACTGAACCCAGGTTGGCCGCATGCAAGACAAATGCCCTTCCCCCTGTGTTATCGCTGTAGCCCATGTCTATCACCCTAAAATAGAATGATTTAAAAAAATTATTAGTGAATCACCATGAGGTACAGTTTCAGACTTACAAACTTTCATGCTTGTGTTTCAGTCATACAATGGTCAAGTGCCCATCCCTCCACCAGTGCCCATTTTCCACCACCAATGTTCCAAGCATTCCTCCCACCATCCCCACCCATTCCTCCTCCCACCCCACCCTGCCTCGGTGGCAGGTCATTCCCTTTTGCTCTCTCCCTCCTTTTGTGTGTTGTGGTTTGCTGACTAGTTCAACCCCTTTAAAAAACATTACGGAGACTTCTTAAAAAATAAAGTTAACAACAGGCACCAGAATGATAGTACAGTGGGTACTTTCCCCAGCATCCCATACGGTCCCCTGAGCGTCACACAGGAGTAATTTCTGAGTGCAGAGATAGGAGTAAGCCTTAAGCACCTCCAGGTATTCCCCCATCCCCAAACAAAAGAAAAGGAAAAACAGAGCTTCTGTTTTTAAATAAAACCCAACAATTCTGCTTCTTGTATCTACCCCTAAGACAAAAAATATATTTTTTTCAATAGGATGTATGCACACTGAAGCACTTACTATGACAGCTAGGATATGGAATCAATCTAAGTCTGATGACAGATGAGTGGATAATGAAGATATGGTGCACAATGAAATACTATGTAGCTGCAAGCACTGATGTAATCATGCAATTATCTGCAACTTAAATGGAAGCAGAGGGCAGCATGTTAAGTGAAGTCAGAAGAAGGACATATAACAGATGTGTACACTTATCTGTGACACAGAAAGTAGTATTACAAGGAAATGCAAGGAACCAAAGGCAAGAAAACACTGGGTCCTAAAGTATAAAAATGAAAAGTTCAGGAAAAGAGAGAAATGGAAAGGGGAAGAAACAGAGAAACAGAGGTACCAGAGACAGAGGTAACATTGATGGCATGGAGGTGAGGTATATGTTTACAAATAAACCACTTAGGTATCAGAGCAATAGGATAGTGGAGAGAAACTCTGCCTTGCATGCAGCTTATAAGAGTTAATATCTTGTACCCCATATGGTACCCCAAGGACTGCCAGGAGCAACATCTGAGAATTTCTGGGGTGTGACCAAAAATTAAAATAAATAAATCACAGAGCCATCACCACTGTAAATATGGGACCCAAATAAAATAATCAAACTGAAAAATGTACCTTTAAAGGAGGCAGACAGAGAAGTGGGAGGGAACCTGGCGATATTCACTGATATTCACAAAGGACAGCTGAAGTGGGGCTGGGATTCTTGACCTATTTTTTTCCTGAAACTCCATTATGACACTGTTGTAAACCACAGAATCTAAGTAAAAAATAATTATTGAGAATATATTTTTTTCGAAAAGCTATGGGAAAGTCCTACTATATTGAAATGTTGTGTGCCACATTAAAGCTGTAGATTTTTTGTACATTTTATACATTACATCAAAGGTCCTAAACTATTCTCAGCTGTAATATATGTATATATATCAATAAAACTCAATTCTGTAAACTCCTCATTTAGGGCTACTTCCTCTTTACTTTTATTCTATCTGGTTGATCTATCTAGTGGTGAAAGTGGACTATTTAAATCTCCCACTACTATTGTGTTTCTGGCAATGTAATTCTTTTGATTTGTGCTCAGAAGCTGTTGAATTTTGTTGACTCTTCACTGTGCTTAAATCACAGAGTTTCTTGATCTGTTGTTCTCTCAACCAGTAAGTAGTATCCATCTCTGTAACCATGCCCTTTATGTTGGACACTATTTGATATGGTATATGTATAGCTGTCCCAGCGTTTTAGTTTCTTCCATTTGCTTGTATAATTGTTTTCCATCCTTTCACTTTGAATCTGCATTTATCCTGTGAATTTAGGTGTGTTTCCTGTAGGCAGTAGATGGATGGATTTTCTTTCCTGATCCATCCAGCTACTCTATGTATTTTTATAGGTAGTTTAGTCCATTAACATTGAGAAAGATTATTGATATAAAGTGATCTGTAGCCATTTATGTGTGTGTAATCAAGTTGTTTTTGCAAGAGTCTTTTTGGTTTTTCTGTAGGCAGCCTTTCAGTAATTCTTACAGGATTGGTTTATTTATTTATTTATGTAATTTTTTTAGATTGAGAAACATGAGATACACGGTTACAAAGCTGTTATTGCTCAGGTTTTAGTCATTCAATATTCCAACGCCCATCCTTACACCAGTGTACATTTTCCACCACCAATGACTGCAGTTTCTCTCCCCCACCCCCACCCCAGCCTGCCTTTATAGTAGGAACTCTCTCTCTCTCTCTCTCTCTCCTATTGGGCATAATTTTTTGCTATACAGATATGGAGAAGTCATCATGTTTGTTCCTTTACCTATGGGCAGCACTCAGTTATCCAGAGTGATCATTTCCAATCATCATTGCCATAGTGCTTTCTTCTCTACAGGATTTGTTTAGTTGTAACTAATGCTGCCAGCTCTTGTTTGTAGAAAAATGTTCTGTATTTCCATCAAGTCTAAGTGAGTATTTTTCAGGGCATTGGAAACGAGACTAGAAGATTTTTCTTTCAATGCTTTGAATATGTCATTATACTCTTTCCTGACTTGTATGATATCATATGTAAGGTCTTTCACAATTCTTGTGTTGTTCCTCTTGTATTTTAGGTTGTCTTCTCTCTTACTCCATCAAGTAATCTGTCTTTTTCTTCTGATTTTGCCATTTTGTTTATTATGTGTCTTTTGTTTGTTTATTTGTTTGAGTTTATTTTGGTACTCTTTGAGCCTCTTAAATCAGCAAAGAAAACTTTCTCCACAGACCAAGGACATTCTCAGATATTATTGTTCCATAAATCATTTTTCTCCTTTTTCTTTTCTTCTTCTGATTTTTCTATAATTCAGAGATTATTCCTATCGCTATTATCTATCAAGAACTTTATATTTTTCATTTGTTTACTTCCCTGTTTTTTGCCACTTCATTATTGCTGTTGGCTAGTATTTTGTCTTCAGTATCACAGATACGATTTTCTGCATGATGAATTCTGTGCCTTGCTATTGTATCTTTTAATTCATTCAGTTTCATTTGTATGGTATCTTTCATACTCTGGGACACTTCATACTTGAGCTGGTTGATTTTTTCTTCCAGTGATGAATTATTTCCATTGCCATTACATTGGATGTTGATTTAAGTTAGTCATTGACGAAGCCTGAGGGTTTATTTGAACTGGATGGTTTACCAGGCTTCTATTCCTGTCAGCCAGAGCAGGTGAATTACTATGTTTCCCAATTGTACTTCAAAATTTATCATTGACAATTTGATCTTCAGATTCCCAATTAACTGAGACCTGATTTGATTCTTTATTTTTCAGTAAGGGGTCACTATTTATAATCTGATATTTAAACAAATTCTGTGCCCTTAAGATGTTGTTTCAGTGCTCATAAAGATGAATATCTAATTCCTCCCATTTACATAGTAGTGTTGTTAAGGAGGTATTCAAGGACAGGTATCAGAACTTACAAGCCCTTAGATTATGTGGGGTAGAGAAGGTCAAGTTTTCATGTTCACCTGGCTCAGATTCCAGAACTGTCATAGGACCCGGGAAGAGGTGCATGGGGTGATGGAGTGGTAGGGATTTAGGGCCATTGGCTCACCTAGATGACTAAAGAAGCAAGTGTCAGTATAATAATAGGCCCTTGAAGATAGTTGCTGGGTTTTAGATCCAACAGCAGTTGCTTCCCCAGCATTGATTCCTTTTAATAATATTTTTTAAATCAAATAACTGGAAATTAACAATTTACAAAGTTATCTGTGATTGAATTTCATGCATACAATGCACCAGTGTCCCCTTCCCTCTACAAATGTCCCCAGTAAAACTAACTCCTCCCCTCACCACCAGCAAGCTTTCCTCTATCCTCTATTGCTGGCACTTTCCCCTTTTCCCTTTAAGACACTGATTTGCAATATTGTTACTGAATGTGTATTCTACTTATCACTTTACCTCTATTCAGTACCCAATTCTCACCCAAATTGACCACTTCCTTTATCATTGTTGTGGTCCCTTCCCTGTCCTAACTCCCCTCTGTCTACTGTGTGAAGCTTCCTACAAAGGACCACTTCTCCTGCCCTTTGTTTCTGTTGTCTTTGGGCATTGTTTATATATATATATGTATATATATATATATATATATATATATTTTTTTTTTGCGTCACACCCGGCGATGCACAGGGGTTACTCCTGGCTCTGCACTCAGGAATTACCCCTGGCGGTGCTCAGGGGACCATATGGGATGCTGGGAATTGAACCCAGGTCGGCCGTGTGCAAGGCAAACGCCCTACCCGCTGTGCTATTGCTCCAGCCCCTATATATATATTTTAAATTTTATTGAATCACTGTGAGATAGTGTGAGAACTGAACCCAGATGCATTAGAATATTTTAAAGAACATAGAACACTTATCTGAATTAAAAAACCTTATATGAGACTGTAGTAATCAAAGGAATAGTTATTAGAATAAGAAAAGATATAAAGAAAAGAATATAAAAACTTACCCACAGAAATATGATATTTGATTAAAAAATTTTGATAAAAATATTTGATGAAAAATTTGATATTTGACAAAAAGTGCCAAGGAAGTCAGTTGGGGCAAAGATAATTTTCTCAATATATGTGCTAAACATCCAGATATTTTAAAAAGGAAACGCATCATTACCTAATACCATGCATATTAACAAATAAACTCAAGTGGGATAAAAACTTGAAGGTAAACTAAAAATTACAGAATACATAGAAGAAAGCATAGGAGGCAACTTTTATTTCCTTGATGCAGGCAAAGGTTTCTTAGAAAAAGAACAGACCACAAGATAAATGTTAATAAATTCAGCTTCATAAAAATTAAAGTGTTTGGGCTTGAATCATAGTGATAGGTTGCTACCTTTCACTGGGGCAACCTGGGTTTTATGCCCATCACCAAATGTGGTACCCTGAGCATTGCTAAGAGTGTACCCTGAACACAGCCAGGAGTAAGCCCGGAGCACCACTGTGAGTAACTCAAAAAAAAACAAAAGAAAAAATTAATGTGTTCTGTTCTTTGAAATATGCATTAATAAAATAAAATGTTTTAATGGGAATGAAATATACAATTATTAAATAGAATAAATGTCTTGAATTTAGAATATGCAGTGAACTAATAATTTATTAGTTAAACAAAAATCCAGTCCAAAGAGTAAACACAATATTTAAACAGAAACTTCAAAAACTATAAAATGGCTAATTAAAACACAAAGATGCTTAATACCATTTGTCATCAGGCAAATTCAAAGATGATAATCATTCCACTTCATATGTAGTAGAATGGATAAAATTTAAAATATTGGTAATAATAAGTATTGCCAAGGATAGGAAATACTTAGAATTTTTTGAATTACTGCTGTTAGTACTTTAAAGAACAGTTTGGAAATTTCTTAGAAAGTTGAATATGCATTGACCATGTGTCCTTTCTATTCCACCCTTAGGTATTTACCTTAGAGAAAAAAAAAACATATATTTACACATGGGTATTCATAGAGACTTTATCAAAGTGGTCTAAATCCGGACATAATATAAATGTCCACTGGAAGATGAATAAATAAAAGAATTATGGCATATAAATGCAGTGATAAAAATCAGCAATAAAAGGGAGCAGATTCTTGATATATACCCAAACATAAATAAATCTCAAAGATATTATCTATGAATAAAATAAGTCATCTCACAAAGGCTTCATACTGATTCCATCTATATTAAAATCAAGAAAAATTGAAACTACGGTGATGGAGGCATATTGGACTCTGGTGGTGGATATAGTGCAGTAGTAGCATTAAACAATAATATTAACACTATTGTAAAAATCAGTGCATTAATAAAATTATTTGGAGAAATCCCAAGCTAATCAGTAATGATAGAAAGCTTTTCAGTGGGTGCCCAGGGCTGGGAACAAGAATGATGTCTATAAAAGAGCACAAGAGAACTTTTTGAAAGTAATTTTTAGGGGCCAGAGTGATAGTACAGTGGGTAGGGTGTTTTCCTTGCATGCGGCCAACCCGGATTAGATTGCCAGTACCCCATATTATTCCCTGAGTCATCAAGGAGTAATCACTGAGCAAAGCTGGTTGTGACCCCAAAACAAAACAAGAACAATACAATATAATTAGGTTTGCTTTTCGATTACATGTTCTCCCTTGAACATATAGATGTTGTTTGCTTGTGTCTGTTTTTTTGCTTGCTTAAAAAAGTGGACAACTCCGGAGAAGCCTGTGTTATCTCTTGAACACATACATTTCTTACTCTCTCCCATCACATCTTATTTTAAATTACATTTAATTAAAAAACAGTGTGATTTGCAAAGTTGTTTATTATACAATTCTTTCAAACATTTACTGCTCCAATACCAGCAGTGTGATTTTTCCCTCCACCAATATTCCCAATTTTCCTCCCAATCACAACCTACTCACTGAGGCACATAACTTACTTTATATTGCTTATTACAACAACACTTTAAGAAACGGTAAATAGACTCATCAGAAAACAAGTCAGTAAGAGTCAGAATCTCCTGCCCCCATGCCAGGCTGTCTTCACCCAGGCCCCCTCAGAGGGGAGCTTGTTCAATTTCCCTCCCCACCCCAAGAAGAGCCCTGGCATCGAAAACCTCCAGAACTCAGCCACAGCCATGCTCAAGGGCACTCTCCAGAAGCTCAGATGAGCCTCATCCACGAAGAAACCGACAGAGGAACCCAGATATGCGGGATTTGTGGCCAAGATCTCCAAGCCTTTTTGGATTGGGACTGGGCCTCCTCCATCCAGATCCCCAGATTTCCAGTAGCTTGGCAGTCACACCCACAAACTCCCCCTAGTGCTATGTAATCTCATCAAAAACCAAGATCCAGAAACTATAAAACAAAGCTCCCAGAAGAGTGACACAATTTTTCCTGGAGTGTGTGGCCGCATTTGCGGCCATGTGACCTGTTTTTTTAATTTTTATTTCTTTTTATTTACTATTTTTAACTTTATTCCCCATATGGCAGATCCTGGCAAGCTACCTGTGATGCATTTGATATGCCAAAAACAGTAACAACAATGTGCTCTTTGTGTTCCTGGAGTGAGCAGATGCTAGTGGGCTACACTAGCACGTGACAGGGAAAAATGAAGATGTTACTGGCACCTGCTTGAGCAAATTGATGAAGAATGGGATGACAGTGATATAGTAAGAGTCAATTTGTGATTAGATGCATAATTTTGACCTATGTAAATAGAAAATTAAAACCACTTAATACAGTATAATAAAATGCCTATTCTCATTTACATATATGTTTTCAATTCTGGAATCTAAAATATATTATAGGGGCTGGAGCAATAACACAGTAGGTAGGAAGTTTGGCTTGCACGTGGCCGACCCGGGTTCAATTCCTGAGTGCAGAGCCAGGAGTAACCCCTGTTCATCGCTTTTTGGTGTGACCCAAAAAGAAAAAAAAAGTAAAGTATATTATAATAAATTTTATTTTATACTTGGATTTTATTATGGTAATAATCATGTATCACCTGTCAATGAATCCTTTAAAGTAACTCTGTGTTAAAATACTGTGGAGTTTGCATGAAATAGGTAATAACTATATATGTAAAATTTCCATAGACACTGTGGTTTGCAAAGTTTTTCATGATTTTAAGATTATAGTTCTAAGAATTTCAGGTTTAACACTGATTTGTCCCTTCTCCTTCCACAGGAAACTTAGAGTTGCACCCAACATAGTGCTCCCAAGACCCGCTCAAACTCTATCAGGGCACTCCCAATCCCCCATGTTTATCTTTAACCTCTCCTTTGTGCTCTTCTTTCCCTATATGTAAATCACAAATATTACCAAATCAGACACTGTAACTTGTAAAGCCAAATATTCTGAGGGCTCTGGATTTTGTGTATATAAGTGAAATATTGCTTTTCTCTTCCCTTTATCCTTTGCATAGTTTATTTTAGATCAATGTCTTTTTTGTATTGACACAGTAAGACAGTTAGTGCTATGCTTTTGTAACATGGGAGTTAACTGACTCTAAATAATATTTGCTCCTGGGCATCTGTCATATTTACTTGATTTGAGCCACAGTTCCCTTTGGTTACTTACACTCTAAAAGGTAGGTCCTACTCAGGGACTTGCATGGACCCAGGGCAAGCTGTAAGCTAACCTGGCTTCAAGAAGGGCCAGCCTACACAACTTAAGAAATATAATAAGTTTGGGGGTAATACTGGGGACAATGGTGGTGGAGAATGTGGACTGGTGGAGGGATGGGCGTTTGATTATTATATGACTGAAACTCAAACATGAAAGTTTTGTAACTGTATCTCACGATGATTCAACAAAAAATAAAAGTATAATAAGTTAAGAGCACTGTCATGGAACAAACTTTGACCTGACCCCAAAAGAAGTAACTGAATGAGGATCTTGTTGGGGTTAGGAAAAACTAACCTGGCCTGAGGACTGTAGGCTGAGATATATAGCGAGATGTGCCCAGGAAGAACCACCCTTTAAGCTTAATGTATCTCTTACTGTGTACATACAAAATGATTAGAAATATTAGTAAGACCATAAATTTAATGATTGTTTAAATAGATTGCTAGCAAAGGAAAGGAGAGAGCAATACAATACACACTTATTTTCCTCAGACATGCTGGGTCCATGGTTCTTTGCAGTGCTCCATATCCTTAGATGGAATTCAATCTTTGGGCAGATCTCCTAGTAGGAATCTGGAGTGCTCTAGCCTCTAGATGAGATTCTCACCTTGGGTGGATCTCCTAGAAGAACTTCCCTTGAAGAAAGGAGTTCTACATCTATTCATTGTTTATGTTAATGTTTCAACCACACCTATGTGTAATTGCTACCTCCCAATGCTTCATGGTTTCTCTATAATTAGTTCTGTGAGACTTGAATAAATGGCCACTGATTACCAACCAGCCAGTGTCCCTCATTTCTTCATTCGTTAGCTGACAGGGGGAATGGTGATTAGCCCTGAATGTACCAGGTCACCTTGGGATGGTGACTCAGAAGAAGGACACATGATGATTTGTTCCAACACTGATCCCACCACCATTACACCTTTCCTCCATTATTGCCTCTAATTTTCCCAACAATCTCTCAAGTCTACCCCCGCATTAGGCCCTCAATTATTTATTTTATATTGCTGGTTATCAATAATTTGCTAACCAAATGATCAAAAATATTTCCTTAGAAGAAAGTATAAATAGTTGTGTCTCAACATAGAGACATTAATTCCTTGTATGAGAGATTACTAAGGAGTTGTTACAGGGTAAATCTTCTGTGTTTATGTTTTGTATTAGAGATTGGTTGCCTTCTATGTTACATCCCATTCAATATGATGTGGTTTATCAGTGTTGTGGAGGTTGAGATGTCACACAGTTATGAATGACTGCATGCATACTCCAGGAAGTCCAGATTTTTTGACAGGGTGATACAGCTGAAGTTGGGGTATGAATGTGACTTCTAGGGCTTCCAGAAGTATAGGGATGTAGGATAACATTGAGTTGGTCCTTCCAGCCTTGCTTCAGGGAACTTAGGTTGATCGGGTTACACACATCATAGTGTGTGGGGTCCTCCCTGCGGGTGTCATCCTGTCCTGCAGGGAGGACCCTTCGTGGGGCTAAGGAGGGGACACAGCTGAATGAACAGACACAGAGCCAGAAGGAGGAGGAGAGAAAGAGAGAGAGTTTATACACAGCAGTTACAATACTTATACCTCTGCTGGGAGGGGGGTGGTTTAGTATGCATGCTTGGACCCCCATAGGAACCCCCCGTTAGTAGAATGTTGATCAGACATGACCGTTGGCTAGTGAGACAAATGGTGAAATGATAAGATCACAGGAATCCCAAGCAGCCTCCGCTTGACTAGACGATAAGAGCCAAGCTCTGTAAGACGGCTCCCTACAATAGTGCTCCTGAGTCACTCCCATTCCTTTGTTTATCTGTAAACTCTTCTCTGCACCCTCCTTCCCAACCAGTTAATCACTTTTTCCCTAATCGGAATCTGTTAGCCTGTAAGATCAGATCCTTCTAAGGACTCTGAACTTGTATTGTAAGCTATGTCTTTTGCATATTTTACCTTAAAGCAATGTCTTTCTGTATGGACATAGGAAGACAGTTAATATTATGCTCTTGTAACTTAGGAGTTGATTGACTCAGAATAATATTTACTCCTGGGCATTTGCTTTCTTGACTCAATTGCCCTGAGTTCCTAACACACCAAAAGCAGGGTCCAGACAGACTGAATGGACCCAGGGCAAGCTGTGAGCTACCCTGGCATTTAAATGGGTCAGGCCAAAGTGCCACAATACTCAACTATAAGTTGAGAGCATGGTCATAAACAAATGCTGTCATGATCCAAAAGTAACAACGAGATTAGGATGCTGCTGGGTTTAGGAAGACTAACCTGGCCTGAGAACTGTGGTCTAGAATATATAGTGAGATATCCTCAAGAAGAACCAATCTTTAAGTTTGATATATCTCTTACTGTGCTCATATAGAATGACATTGCTAGAAATATTAGAAGTAAATTTACTATAGCTATTTAGGTGGATTACTAGCTGAGGAAAGAAGAAAGCGACAGACTCTGGATGGGATCCTGCCCTTAAGTGGATTTCCTAGAAATCTGGAGTAATCTCTTTAGATGAGATTTTATCCTTGACTTAATCTCCCGGAAGACTGGCCTTACCTCTCTTTGTTGATTTGTTAATGTTCAACCCACCTTTGTATATCCACCCAATGTGATTGCTATGTAGGGTGAGTGAGATTGGGGAGTAGAGAGATTGGAAGAGACAAGAAGAGAGACAACAGAGATTGGTAGAGAGATCAGAAGAGACCAGAGGAGAGACTACAGAGACAGAGTCAGAGATAGAGAGACAGACAGAAGAGAACAGTGGCACACACAGAAGCAGAACACAAAAGAGGAGATAGGGAGAGAAGGAGAACTAGCCAGAGGAGGCAGAAAAAGAGTCAGGGAGTTATCAGAGCGAGAAGCAGTCAGAGTCATATTCCTGGGAGTTGGAGTCAGGATCCAGGGAAGAAGAAGCAGAGAAGGGAAGAAGAAGCAGAGAATGGGAAGAAGAGTCAGAATACAGAAAGTCAGAGAGCGTCGGAGTCAGAATCTGAGGTTTTGGGATCTAGGAATGAGGGGCTAGGAAGGAAGAGTTTGTGAGATGGGAGAGATGAGAGATTGAATAAACGACAACTAATCAGCAACCAGCTTGGTCCTCGTTCTTCCTTTGTCTGTCCATTGCCAACAGCCATACCGATCCAGTCCATACACAGTAGCACAAGAGCACTGAACGCGAGCAGCGAAAGAGAGAGAGCCTCCCCGAGAGCCTTCAAATACACATCACCCTTCCGTGAGTGCGCTTGTATTTTTTACACAGGGAGGAGTGGGGAAGTGGCTCATCCTGACTCTGAGAAAGCCTGAAGGTTTCAGTCACAAAACCTGCATACCTGAAATTTGGGCAGGTTAATTTCTTGGTGAGGTTTGTCCCGAGACTATGTAGTCTGGCTGGGGGCATGCGTTGATTTTGAAATGTGGGAACAAGCTGCTGCTGGGGCTCTGTTTGGGCAGGTTCCGTTTGGGATGACCTGCCTCCCTCTGGGGTAACCCAGATGTCTCAGTCACACACAGGTGCCTAGTTTTTTTTTCTGTGTTTTTTTGATCTTCTAGATTTTTTTTGAGTCTCTATAGAGATAGGCCGGTAGATGAGCTTGCATGGCTGCACTGGAGGTCTCCTGTCACATCTTTCTAAAATAAGTTGCAATAAAAACTTTTTCCTTCACACACAAAAGACACACTAAGTAGTTTTTTCAATTTTCAGAAATTGTAATGGACTTTATATGAGAATATGTCATAGTTTAATTCACAACATATTTTTCTTTCTTTGGAGTGATAAAATGATGGCTCGTCTTACGGATAATGATACCTTTTATTCAGCAAAATGTAATAATAATGATTAATTTGGAGATATGAAAAACCAAACTGGAAACAAAATTATTTTGATATGAAAATGAATGAGGTAGAAATGTTCTAGGAAGAAGGTAGAGATATTGAGTAGACTGAGACTTTTTAATGTCAAGTATATCTATTAATGTTTCAGGGAAATGTAACTATTTCATTGCTGCAATTCAAAATTTAGGGGATGGGACAAAGAATTACATAGAAGTAAAGTATGGTTTTAAATGTTTATGTAAAAAAAGGAGAAAGGCAAATATTAATGATCTAGAAATTCAGTTGATAGTAATTAAAACAAGAATGAATAAATAAGGCATGGTAGCAGAATGTGTTAATAAATAAAAAATCAAATAGAAATAAAATATATAATAAAATTATTAATGGCAAAATTAACAAACTAGAGGAATTTCTAGAAATATTAAATTATTTTTATAGTTCAGGAATTTACAATAATGTTAAAATTTATGACATTGATATACAAAATTTCTATACCCCACTACCACCAGTGTGCCCAGGACCCTCCATCACTGTCCCCATATCTCTTCTATTCCAGTTTTCTTTTCCCCAACTCCTTCCCCAATACTTAGTATTTGTTTCTAAATTCTATGCCAAGGGTCTGTCATTGTTCAGTTATTTCTATTCTATTCTCTTGTTTTGATTCTATATACTCTACAGATGACTGAGATAATCTAGCATTCTTCCGCTGTCTCACTTAACATGATACCCTCAAGTTTCATCAATATTGCAGAAAACTGCTGATTGCCTCTTTTAATTTCTGAAGCATCATCATTTATAGTTATTAATGGTTGAGGTTAAGACACAATATTCTAGCACCAATCCCACCACCAATGTCAATTTCCATTCACTAATGTACTCAGATTCCCATGCCCCAAATCTCCACCCTGACATTTACGTTTTTAAGTTTGATTGTTGTATTTTGTATCTCATATTCTCAGTGTTGTTGACTATGTGATTTGGAGGTCAAGAATTTTGTAGTCAAGTGGATGGGCATGAAAAGTTTCATGCTGAGTGAAATGAGTCAGAAAGAGAGAGACAGACATAGAAAGATTGCACTCATCTATGGTATATAGAATAACAGAGTGGGAGACTAACACCCAAGAACTGTAGAAATAAGTACCAGGAGGTTGACTCCATGGCTTCGAGGCTGGCCTCACGTTCCGGGGAAAGGTCAACTCAGAGAAGCGATCACCAACTACATTGTAGTCGAAGGCCATGTGGGGGAAGGGAGTTGCGGGCTGAATGAGGGCTAGAGACTGAGCACAGCGGCCACTCAACACCTTTATTGCAAACCACAACAGCTAATTAGAGAGAGAAAACAGAAGGGAATGCCTTGCCACAGTGGCAGGGTGGGGTGGGGGGGAGATGGGATTGGGGAGGGTGGGAGGGACACTGGGTTTATGGGTGGTGGAGAATGGGCACTGGTGAAGGGATGGGTTCCCAAACTTTGTATGAGGGAAGTATAAGCACAAAAGTGTATAAATCTGTAACTGTACCCTCACGGTGATTCTCTAATTAAAAATAAATAAATTTAAAAAAATGTAGGAGACTGTGAGCATGTTAGCGGCAGAAGCACAGCTATATTTTCATGTGAGTACACACAACTTCACTCAAAAAGAAAAAAAAAACTGCCCCTGTGATTTGGATATATAGCTATTACTCTTCTACACCACTGTTGTACCCAAAACCCTTGACCTACACACCCCATTACTTCCTGTTTACCTTTTGTCACTTATATCTTTTCTTCTCTTCCCTATACTCTGGGGTCAAGGGTGTCAAGTGATTTTCAATTTACTACATTGCATTCCCTTTTCCAGTTATTCTATATACCGCATATAAGCTAGATTACCCTGAGTTTGTCCTTCTTCTGGTTTATTTTACTTAACTTGATCTCTTCCAGATACATATAAGTTGCAGCAAATTTCATGATTTCATTGATCCTTGCAGCTGCATAGTGTTTTATTGTGTATATAGTGTGTATCTACCACATTTTTTGGTTTTGTTTGGCCACATCTGACGGTTTTTGGAGATTTCTTCTGGCTCTGTGTTCAGACATCAATCCTGGTAGGGATCAGGGATCATATGAAATGCTGGAGAGAGATCCAGGTTCTGGCTCATGCAAGACAAATGCATTATTCTCTGTACTATCTATCCAGCCCTGACATACTTTGGAAACTCACACAAGCCTTATTAGACACTCATAGGTCTGTGAAGGTCTATTATAGGCCTATTTGAAGATATTAAAGCTCAGAGAGGGGCTGGAGCAATAGCACAGCGGGTAGGGCTTTTGCCTTGCATGCGGCCGACCCGGGTTCGATTCCCAACATCCCATACGGTCCCCTGAGCACTGCCAAGAGTAATTCCTGAGTGCAGAGCCAGGAGTAACCCCTGTACATCATCGGGTGTGACCCTAAAAGCAAAAAACAAAACCTCAGAGAGTTGAAAATAGCATTTAGAGGTTCTGTAGGGCCAGTACATTGCTTATGGTAAATGAAAACCCAGAGCTTGTTTAAAGGGGAGACTTTCAAAAAACTCTACACCCAATTTTTGAGCTTCTATAAGAACAATTGCAATCTTGGTACTTAATGTATTAGAACACAATTTCAAAACTGAATTTTCCTTATTATGTAAGGGATAAAAATCCCCCTACCCTTCTACGTTCTTGCTGGAACATCTTTATATAAAAAGGATTTAATTTCACGAATAGAGGTTCTCTTCACCAGTTCCTGAACGAATACATGAAAGATTCTTTAATAGGAAATTGGGGTCTATATGTTATCCTGAGCTAGGGAAAAGGGGGTGGGGACTTTAAATGGGAGGAAGACAATTTATAGATAAGAAGAGCAAATATTTGTTCCTATTCCTGCTTTGCAGACACAATGGGCCATAGAGGCGACATTGAAGAAACAAGTGTTGTTAAGTCACGTCCAATATTTTAGACCAAATTCATACTTACTTCATTTTTGCGGGAGGGGGGTGAGCAGAGATGCTTAGGGATCCAGGGTCCACTTCAGCAATAGTTTTCCTTGCTATTAAGGCCTATTTCTACCACAGTTTTTACCCATTCATCTGTGGTTGAACATTTGAACTGTTTTTGTCTCCTGACTGTTGTATTGAGCACTGCACTGAACATGGGTTTGCATATATCCTTTCAAATTAAAGTCTTTGTGCTTGGGAGGTTGATACCAAAAAGTGTAATTCCTCACTCTTATGGGAATACTTCTCTCATGTTTTTAGCAATACAAATATTGGGAAAATATGGGAAAAAAGAAACAAGATTAGAAATAAATGAGTTGTTTTAGAAATTAAATAGGTAGCAAGAGATTATTATGCATAATGTAATACTTGTACATTCTGAAGAAAATTCAATTTATTGAAATGAACAATAGAAAAAGAAAACTTTCATTGTCTTCATCACTAAAGCATCAATCACAGATAGTGGGTAATTTGCACGTAGACATTTAGAGTAGACATTTCAACTGAATTAAGAAGAATAAAACATTCTCTATTTAATCTGCTTTGTTTTGGGGATAGATGCTAAGAAGTGGTATTGCTGGATTGTATGATATTTATATTGCTGTTTTTGGATAGACCTTCATATTGCTTTCCATAGAGACTGAACTAGAGTTAGGGGGAGGCATGGGTTTGGGAGGGAGGGGTGTTGAACTTTTGGGAGGGGGTACACTGGTGATGGGTGTGGAATTGGAATTGTGCATGAGAAAAAATTATTAATAGCATTGTAAATGACAGGATCTCAATTAAAAATTGTAAAGCAATATGACATTCTTTTCTCAATAGATGCAGAAACTACTCATAAAACTCAACCCTTCTGCACAATCAGGAACATTACATTTTGTCAAGTAAGAAGGAAATTTCCATAGACTTATATAGAGTATCCACTCAACATAAGAAAGCCTAATTTATTTACTTTTCATATTAAACTTTTATGATTTATCAGTAGTTTATAATGCTATATAAATTTAGGGGGTATAAATTTATACGACTATTAATGGTATACATGGTACAATCTTTAACATAAACATCAGGAAATTTCTAGTGCCATTCTAATGATCAGATTTGCCTTATATACCTTATCATTTATCCATTTTCATGCCCTTCTGATAGCCATCAATGTCTTTTGAGTTTATGAATTATTTTTGCTTTGAATTTTTGCTCATTTGCTTTTAGTTTTTATGTTCCACATATGAGTTTAACAGATTCCAGACAGGTTTCTCCACCCCAACTACTAACATTCTTGAGAAAATAAATAGCCCTTTGGGTGTGTGTGTGGAGTGCAAGGTTCCAAGGGAGGTCTGCTGAGCAACTAAGAAGGAAACAAAATAATCCCTCCATCTGGCACTTGTCCTTAACTTTAGTATTTTCTTGCCATTGTTGCCTAAAGTTCTATACGTGTTTTCATAGTTTTATCTTTTTAAAAAGCTGAGAGGTTTTTTTAACAAAAGACATAATTTAATTTTTCAAAAGCTGACAGTATATTTATCACAGCTTATTCACTCATTTATGGATGGTATTTAGGTGGTTTCTGTGTCATGACTATATTTTAGTATACAAATATGAACATATATGTGTAAATATTATTTTGAGTGAGGGCTTTCATGTTCTTCAGATAAATATCTAGGAGTATTATTGCTGGGTTTTATTATATTTTTAATTTTTATAGTAATATCCACAAAGGAATATTCTTTTTGTTTTGTTTTGTTTTTTGGGTCACACCCGGCGACGCACAGGGGTTACTCCTGGCTCTGCATTCAGGAATTACCCCTGACATTGCTCAGGGGACCATATAGGATGCTGGGAATTGAACCCGGGTTGGCCGTGTGCAAGGCAAACACCCTATCCGCTGTGCTATTGCTCCAGCCCCGGAAAATTCATTTTTAATGGTAAAACATTATAAATGTTTCCCTCAAATTCAGGAAGACAGAGGTATAGTCTCTTAAACTCCTGTGCAATGTTCTATTGATAGTAGTATCAAGACCTATAAAAAAGAACAAGAGTTATGGATTAGAAAATTAGGAAAATACTGCCACTATTAACAGGTAACATAATTGTCTATTAAAAAATTCAAGAGAAAAAATTCAAGAGAACATGCAAGCTATTTGAAATAAGAAATATTATTTCATACGTATTTTATATAATATTAACATCCAAAGTTTGTTTGCATTCTTAAAATCCAATGATGACATTTATAACTTTTTTAAGGAAAATGACATACAAAAGCAACAAAAGTGTTATTTATTCAACCTCTTGCTCAGACATTTTTGCTCCCTTCTCCGTTTTCTCTAAATTGTCATTATTTCAACATCTGACTCATTCCTTCAATATCCTGCCATGCAGACATTTCATTAAATAGTTCTTAATTATCTCAGTAGAAAATGACCTTTTCCTTTGAAGCACTAAAATTCTACTTTGTACCATGGAACACTCGTTGACCTTCAACTGCCAATACCAATAATTTACACAATTTGTCATCTTTCACTGGTCATAGTTATATTTGTCATAGTTTCCTAGAAAAGGTTTATTATTCTTAATATATCTTGTAGAACATAACACAGTGTCCTCTCTGAGCATGTACTTAATAATATTGCTAAGATAAACTAGTAACTTTTTAAAAAATTGACTATAAAACTTACAAATTCAATTTTCTTGACATCACATATCATCCATTGGTTAGGTATTTCCAGATATTCTGTACAGGCTGGGTTGAAGAACTGCCTTTATGATTAAGTGAGAAAGCCAGCATTGAGCCCAAACTCTAGCCAGCTTTGCTTATTATTTTAAAGAGTTATATTGGGCATTTAAATAAATTATTTTCAGCTATTAATATTCAGTATCAGTAGAATCATTTCAACCAGTCATTTGGAATAGAAAGAAGAAATCAATTATTTCTCCAAAATTGCTCTTCACTCATCTACTTTATCTTGAGGGGTTGCTCCAATTGGCTTTCCTTGCCTTAAGCATGTTTGTTCCTGTAGACTACTTTGTCAAGCATTCAGAATTCTAGTAAAAGATGGTTGAAATAGGTACCATCATAGTTTTCTGCAATGCTGGCTCTAGGGACTTGATATGCTATCACCAGGGACTTCCTCTGAAGTAGCTTGAATACTGTTTTTTATAGGTGCTCTATACTCACCACCACCAATCCAATCCAATCTCCTGTCTTTGTAGGAACAAAGTTGAATTCCAAGCAGTAGGTAGCAACACTCTTCGTTGTGATGAACCTGAGAACACCTTCCAATTGAGAGTATTGTTTGTGACCTGGACTGAGAACTATGCTTTGAAGGAGCACTTTCCTCTTCTCTCTTGTATACTGTGTAGTCATCAATGTATTTCTGTTCTTATCCAGTAATAAGCTCTTCCCGGCCCTTTTGCATTCTCATATTTTTAAATACCATCCACCCTCTCCACCTCCATTTTGCATCCAACTGACATCCACTTTTATTTTAGCTTTTCCCTTGGCTTATTACTTATCTAATTCCACTAAAATATGTAATTGTACAAAACAGGAAGACCAGAGGGAGGGGAGATTTTTATTTGGTTGATTTAACAGTTTAGAAAGGTTTTGGAAATCTTGGTATCTGTAAGCTTTCTTTTTAGGCATGTAGAAAGATTGTTCCACATGTGTTAGATGTAAACTAATTTTTTTGTTCTCGGGTCTCACCCAACTTACTCCTGGCTGTACACTCAGGAATCACTCCTGCAAGGCTTGGGGGACAATGTGAGGTGCTGGTATTGAACCTGGCTTGGCTGTGTGTAAGCTGAGCACCTTACCTATTATACTATCTTTCCATCCCCAACATATAGCTTCCTTTTAATTTCATTTAATTTTTATAGCTTCCTTCTGAAGAAAAGAACAAATTTTCCTAGAACTTGTTCAGAAGTTCACTCTACAATTATAATTGATGAGAATCAGGTCATAGGACTATTTCTAACCAGAATCACCATCAAAGGGTTTGGTATTTCCTTAGAACTTAGTTATCATACTTGAGCATATATCAGATTAATTTGTGAAAAACTTGTTTTAAAATATGAAGTGCCAGGCTCCACCCACAGGGTTTTTAATTCTGTAATTTTTATTTTCTGATGAAAATTTAGGCTATTTGATCCAGAATAAAAAATCCTACTGTAGGGACAAGTTGTAGAGAGTGGTGGGTGGGAAACTGGGGACATAGGTAGTATTGGTGGTGGGAAACGTGCACTGGTGGAGAGATGGGTGTTTGAACATTGTATGACAGAAATCCAACCATGAACAGCTTGATAACTGTGATTCAACTTCAAAAAAAAGCCCTAGGCTCAGGAATGTGCATTTTTGACATATTCCTACATTACACTGATGCTGTGGTATTATGTGGGAAGGATGGATTACGTACCCAAATCATGATTCTGTTAGAATGAATAAGAATTACTTTTTTATTGAATCACCATGAGATACAGTTACAATCAGACAATAATCAAACTCCTATCTCTCCACCAGTGCACATTCCCCACCACAAAACTCCCCAGTATACCCCTTCTTTCCCACCCTCGCTTGCCTCCATGACAGACAATTTCCCCCATATTCTGTTTCTACTTTTGGGCATTATGGTTTTCAATACAGATGTTTAGAGCTTATCATGTTTAGTCCTTTATCTACTTTCAGCACACATCTCCCTCATCCCGACCCATCCTTCCAACCATCATTTTCTTAGTGGTCTATTCACTATTTCAGTTACCTCCTCCTCCTGCTCCGTCCAACTATGGAGTAATCTTACTGGTCCTTGTGTCAACTGTCTTTGGATGTCAGTCTCATGTTATGTTATTTTATACTCCACAGATGAATGCAATCCTTCTATGTCTGTCCCTCTCTTTCTGACTCACTTCAGTTAACATGATACTCTCCATGTATATCCACTTATAAGTAAATTTCACGACTTAATCTCTCCTAATATCTGGAACAATAAACCCCCACAAATAGCTAAAACAATCCTTGGGGAAAAAGAATATGGGTGTCATCACCTTCCCCAACTTCAAACTGTACTACAAAGCATTAGTAATTAAAACAGCATGGTATTGGGCTAGAAACAGACCTGCAGACCAATGGAACAGAGTTGAATGTTTTGTCACAGACTCACAAATATATGGCCACTTAATCTTTGACAAAAGACTAAGAAATGTGAAGTGAAACAAGGAAAGCCTATTCAACAAGTGGTTCTGGGAAAACTGAATAGCTACCTGCAAAAAAATGAAATTTGACCCCTGTCTAACATCAGGCAAAAAAAGTCAGATCAAAGTGGATTAAAGACCTCAATATGAGACATGAGGGGCTGGAGCGATAACACAGCGGGTAGGGCATTTGCCTTGCACACAACCGAACCGGGTTTGATTCCCAGCATCCCATATGGTTCCCCTGAGCAGCGCCAGGAGTTATTCTTGAGTGCATGAACCAGGAGTTACGCTTGTGCATCGCCAGGTGTGACCCAAAAAACGAAAAAAAATGAGACATGAATCCATAAGGTACATGGAGAAAAATGTAGGCAGAACTCTCCATGACACTGAAGTTAAAAACATCTTGAAGGATAAAACACCACTGACCAAGCAACGGGAAACAAAGGTAAACAAATGGGACTACATCAAACTAAGAAGCTTCTGCTCTTAAAAAGAAACAATGGGCAAAATACAGAGAGAGCCCACAGAATGGGAAAGAATATTTACCCAATACCCATCTGACAATGGATTAATATCCAGTATATACAAACACTAGTTGAATTGTACAAGTCAAAAACCTCCAACCCCATCAAAAAACAGGGAGAAGAAATGAACAGAAGCTTTCTCAAAAAAGAAATACAAATGGCCAAAAGACAAATGAAAAAATGCTCCATATTGTTAATCACCAGGGAGATGCAAATCAAAACAATGAGATATCATCTCATACCACAGAGACTGGCACACATCCAAAAGAACAAAAGCAAACATTGTTTGTGTAGATGTGGGTAGAAGGGGACTCTCCATCACTGCTGGTGGGAATGCCAACTGGTTCAGTCCTTTTGGAAAACAGTATGGACATTTCTCAAAAATTTCTCAATTAGAAATTGAGCTCCCATTTGAACCCGCAATACCATTTCTGGGAATATATCCTGAGGGTTCATAAAAGCACAGTAGAAATGACATCTACACCTGTATGTTCATTGCAGCACTGTTTTCTTTTTTTTTTATTTGGTCTCTATGTTTATTTCTTTTTTTTTTTCTTTTTGGGTCACACCCAGCGATGCTCAGGGGTTGTTCCTGGCTTTGCACTCAGGAATTACTCCTGGCGGTGCTTGGGGGACCATATGGGATGCCGGGGATCGAACCCAGGTCGGCCGCGTGCAAGGCAAACGCCGTACCCGCTGTGCTATCGCTCCGGCCCCTGTTTATTTCTTTTTTTTTAAACTTTTTATTAAATCACCATGTGGAAAGTTACAAAGTTCGCAGGTTTATATGTCAGTTATACAATATTCAAAAACCCATCCCTTCACCAGTGCCGATATTCCACCACCAGAAACCCCAGTATACCCCCCGCCCCCACCCCCTACCCCCTACTGTATAACTAATGAATTTCACTTCATTTTTTTCTTTACCTTGATTACATTCCATAATTCAACACAAAACTCACTATAGTTGTTAGAGTTTCCAAGCAAGAGAGACAGACCTACTACATTTGATAATTAGTTTTTCATTGCTTGAAATGAAGAGATATGTAGCCCCACTGCTACAAGTACATAGCTCTCTCTCTCTCTCTCTCTCTCTCTCTCTCTCTCTCTTTTTCCCCTTTTTCCTTTTCCCTTTTTTTTCCTTTTCCCCCCTCATCCTCCTTCCAGCACCTCATAGTATGGTATACGCCACGCCGCGTCGGCCAGCATGGGGCTTTTGCTTAGTTCACAGTCCAGAGAGCTGGCTGCTACATTAAAAACCTTCAAAATTTCAACAAAAACTTACTGTTATTATTTGGAGTTTCCCCCCCAAGTCAGACCTGTTCAAAAGGAACCATTTCACATTGCTGACAATTATAAATGTTAAGTCGCACGGACGCAGCTTTAGGAATTGGGGTTCCAGCAAATGCTTGCACCCGTGTATGGAGACTGTGAACTAAGCTTTTGCCCCACGCCGGCTAATGGAGGAAATAACCTTCCTTCTTGGTCTCTCTCTCCTCCGGGAGACGGCGTGGTGTCCGACATTTTGTGGGTCCGTTGAGAAGGTATGAACTTTTGGCGCGAGGGAAAAAAAAATGTGTGCTTTGAACTTGAAACAGCCGCGGGATACAGGGCCAGCCCCCGCCAGGGCCGGGGCTCTGCTCCGGCCGGCCGGGTTTTCGGCCCGGGTGCCCATGTCTCTGCAGAGCCGGTGGATGTGGAAGGAGCGGGAACCAGAGACAGCTTTAGGAATTGGGGTTCCAGCAGCACTGTTTTCAATAGCCAGAATCTGGAAACAATTTGAGTGCCTGAGAACAGATGACTGGTTAAAGGAACTACATCTCCACAATGGAATAGTATGCAGCTATTAGGAAAGATGAAGTAATGAAATTTGCATATAAGTGGATCGACATGGAGAGTATCATGCTAAGTGAAATGAGTCAGAAAGAGAGGGACAGACATAGAAGGACTGCACTCATTTGTGGAATATAAAGTGACATAATGAAAGACTAACACCCAAGGATAGTATAGATAAGGACCAGGAGATTGCTCCATGGCTTGGAATATGGCCTCACATGCGGTGGGTGGGAAGGCAGCTTTGATAGATAAGGAACCACTAAGTAAATGATGCTTGACAGCTATTGGGAGATGCGTGCTGAAAGTAAACTATAGACCAAACATGATGGCAAATACTACCTGTATTGCAAACCATAATACCCAAAAGGAGAGAGATAGTAAAAGGGAATGTATCTGCCACAGAGGCGGTGGGGGGGAGATGGGGTGGGAGTGGTGGGAGGGATACCGAGAATATTGGTGGTGGAGAATGGGCACTGTTGGAGGGATGGGTACTCGATCATTGTATGATGGAAATGTAAGCACGAAAGTTTGTAAGTCTGTAACTGTACTTCACATTGATTCATTTAAAAAACATAAAAAAGAAACAAGATTTAAAAAGAAAAACTTAAAATTGTATTTTGTAATGTGTAATTGTAATGTGATATCCATTTGCATTCCTTCAGGGCCACATTGTTATTATTCCATAGAAATGTGTTAATAATTAATTATTTAATCAATAGTTTACTGACTAATGAATTTATTTATATTACTTATAAATATTCAATGACCATGAAATTATAATTTAATATTTTTATGTATTTTATATTTTGTTTAGGTGCTCTATACCCACTGCCACCAAACCAACAAAATCTCCTGTCTTTAAGAACAAAGTTGAGACATAAGAAGAATTCCAAGAAGTATTTATTAATACTCTTAGTTGTTTATGAAACTAGAAGTGCATTTTATAAGCTTCATATGCATATAAAATATATATAAATTAAAAATATAGTCATAAATTATTAATTATAAGTAAATATGTTATTACTAATTAAGCAATGGTTCAAATAATAAAATACATAAATATTAAATTGTTATAATTTACACAATTGACTCATTATTTGCTTAATAATAAATATAATTTGTTGATAATGACTTAATAATAATATTTTTAAGCATTATGTTGTACTATATATTATATTATAAGGCATATATTCTGTCACATTATCATCATCATCATCCCATTGATCATCGAATTTCTCGAGTGGTCTCAGTAACATCTCCATTCGTCCAAGCCCTGAGATTTTAGAAGCCTTTCTCTACTTGTCCTTACAACTGGAGGCTCTTTCAGAGTCAGAGGAATGAGACCCAGTTTGTTACTGGTTTTGGCATATTAATACACCGTGGGGACCTTGCCAGGCTCTCCCATGTGGGCAGGAAACTCCCAGTAGTTTGCCAGGTTCTCCCAGAGGGAGAAGTAGGATATAAGATGTCGCTTCTGGGATCTGGCTTTTAAGTCTCTGGATGCTGGCCATTGACAGGATTACACGGCACTGGGGGCAGTCCCTGGGTGTGACCGCCTAGCTACTGGGAGATGGAAAACCTGGGCGGAGGAGGCCCAGTCCCGATCCGAACAGCCTTTGAGGTCTCAGCCCCCGGGCCCACACACCTGGGTTCCTCTTCCTGTTCCTTCATGCATGAGGCTCGCATGTATATTTATATATATATATATATATATATATATACTCTGTATAGGACTTAAACTATAAATAAGTTTACTAATGAGTATTACTTCAAATATTAATATATAAAATATAATTAAATAACTATAATTTAAATAATGAATAAATTATTTGTTAACAAATAGAATTTGCTACTAATATTTTAATGTTATTAGTATTAGATCTTTAGTGTCTCCAGTTACAATGATGGTATGGAAACAGCCTACTTTTTTAAAAATTTTTATTAGTGAATCTCCGTGGGGTACAGTTACAAACTTACAAACTTTCATGTTTGCATTTGGTTTACATCCCTCAGCCGTGCCCATTCTCCTCCACCAATGTTCCCAGTATTCCTCCCACCACCCCCACCCCAACCCCCATCATCCCACCCTGCCTCTGAAGCAGGGAATTCCCTTTTGTTCACTCTCCTGTTGAGTGTTGTAGTTTGCAAAGAGGTATTGAGTGGCCATCATGTTTGGTCTATAGTCTACTTTTGGTATGCAGCTTTCAACCCAAGTGGGTCCTCTCAACATTCTATACTAGGTGTTCCCTTCTCTACCCCTGCTGCCTTTTCCCCCAGCATGTGAGGCCAGTTTTCAAGCTGTGGGGCAGACCTCCTGGTTCTTATCTCTACTACTCTGGGGTGTAAGTGTCCCATTCTGCTATTTATATTCCACATATGAGTGCGATCTTTCTATGCCTGTCTCTTTCTTTCTGATTCATTTCACTCAACATGATAGTTTCCATGTTGATCCACTTATATGCAAATTTCATGACTTCATCTTTTCTAACAGCTGCATAGTATCCCATTGTGTAGATGTACCAAAGTTTCTTTAACCATCTGTATTTGGGCACTCTGTTTTTTTCCAGATTGTGGCTATTGTAAACAATGCTGCAATGAACATACAAATGCAGATGTCATTTCTACTATACGTTTTTGCCTCTCCAGGATATATTCCCAGGAGTGGTATCGCTGGGTCAAGTGGGTGTTCAATTTCTAATTTTTTGAGAATCATCCATATTGTTTTCCAAAAGGACTGAAGCAGTCGGCATTCCCACCAGCAGTGAAGGAGAGTCCCTTTCTCCCCACATCCATGCCAACACCGGTTGCCTTTGTCTTTTGGGATGTGGTCCAGTCTCTGTGGTGTGAGATCATATCTCATTGTTGTTTTACTCTGCATCTCCCTGATGAATAGTGATGTAGAGCATTTTCTCATGTGGCTCTTGGCTGTTCACATTTCCTCTTTGGGAAATTTTCTGTTCATTTCATCACCCCATTTTTTATTGTGTTGGCAGTTTTCTTCTTGTGGAGTGCAACCAGTGCCTTGTATATCCTTGATATCAACCCATTATCTGATGGGTGAGTATTGGGTGAATATTCTTTCCCAATTCTGTAGATTGTCTTTGTATTTTGGTCACTGTATCTTTTGTGGTGCAGAAGCTTCTTAGTTTAATATAGTCCCATGTGTTTATCTCTGTTTCCACTTGGTTGGTCAGTGGCATGTCATCTTTGAACATACAGTTAGCTTTAATGTCCTGGAGGATTTTGCCAACCTTGTCTTCAATGTAACTTATGGATTCTGGTCTGATGTTGAGGTCTTTAATCCATTTTGATCTGATTTTTGTGCATGGTGATAGGTGGAGATCTAAACCCATTTTATTTGCATATGGTTGTCCAGGTATGCCAGCAGTATTTGTTAACAAGGCTTTCTTTGCTCCACTTCACCTTTCTTGCTCCTTTGTCACTTTTCACTTGTCATCCGTTGATCTTCTATTTGCTCGAGCAGGCGCTAGTAATGTCTCCATTTGTCCCTGTCGCAAGCTAGTGCAGCCCAATGATATCTGCTTGCTCCAGGAAAAGGAAGAGCCTCAAATCGTTCATTCAGGGATTTGACGAAGAAATCTGACCATCTAGTTGGTCGTTGGCTGTGAGGTCTTCTGACGTCCTGTGGAATCCAGTCAGTAATAGCTCTAGTCCAGCGGTCATCTCTAAATTGCATTACATGACCGGCCCATCCGATTTTTGATGCCTTGGAAAACAATACAGCATCCCTGATTCTTGACTGTCGACGGAGGTCAGAACGCTGGATTCCTTCTCTCTCGTGAGTGAGACGTGATACTCCTAGCATAGCTATTTCGATTCCCTTTGGGATACCCTAATAGCTTTCTCATCCTGTTTGCTTAGAGCCCAGGTCTCTGAGGCATATGTTAGTGCAGGAAGAGCGGTGGAATCTAAAAGATGTACCCGGAGTCGGAGGTTCTTCATTCTCTTAACCACCTCTTTGATGCTCTTGAATGCATTCACGCCGCTCTCTTCCTCCTGTGCATTTCTGGCACCAAGTCGTTCCTCATGTTGATTTCTCGACCCAGGTACACATAGCTGCTGCATTCGGAGATGTTCGTTCCATTGAGAGCAAATGGAGCTTCAGGGACCAGTTCGTTTTTCATGAACTCGTCTTGTTGAGATTCAGCTGCAATCCGACCTTTCCACACTCTCAGTCGAAGTCGGCCAGCATTTGTGTCATTTGGCTAATGTTTGGTGTTATGAGAATGATGTCATCAGCGAAGCAGAGGTGGTGTAATTGCCAACCGTCTCTCTTCACTCCCATTCCTTCCCATTCCAGTCATCCCATGGTGTTCTTGAGGGTGGCACTGAAGAGTTTTGGTGAAATGGTATCACCCTGCCGCACCCCTCTCTTTACATCAATGATCACTTCCTTGTAGAATGGTGAGATCCTGGTGGTGAATCCACAATACAGCTCGCGGAGGATTTTGATATACTGAGTTTGAACACCCTGTTTGGCTAGGGCTTTGATGACCACCTCAGTCTCCACAGAATCGAAGGCCTTCTTTAAGTCAATGAATGTTAGACAGAGCAGCATCTTAAACTCTCAAGAAACTTCAATGAGTTTGGTCACTGTGTGGATATGGTCTATCGTGCTCAATCCCCTTCGGAACCCGGCTTGCTCGCATGGTTGTCCTTTGTGAATTGTTCTGCCTATTCTATTCAGGATGACATGAGTGAACAACTTGTAGACGACAGACAGCAGGCAGATTGGGCGATAGTTGCCAATGTCGTGGATGTCTCCCTTCTTGTACAACAGAACAGTACTACTGGTTTTCCACTGAGAAGGAACTTTGCATTCAGACAGGTTGTGTGTGAAGAGTTGAGCCAGTGTATTGCTGAGTAATGGCAACAGATTCTTCAGGTGTTCAGGTCTGACCTTGTTGGGACCAGGTGCTCTTCTCGTCTTTACCAACAAAATGGCGTGTAGGATTTCAGAAGGGAAAACATTGGGAACTACATATCCATCCTGCGGAATTTGTTATATGGGCAGGTGGACATGGCTGTCAAAGAGATCTGAGTAGAAGTCGTGAATAATCCTCTCCATTGCCTTTCTGGAAGATGTGATAGATCCATCGGGATGTCGGAGGGCAGTCATCTTGAGCTTGTAGTTGGCTAAGGACAGGCAAGCATTGCGAATATTTTTCCTGGCTTCTGCTCCACTGGCCAACACTGCTGCTCTTCTCTCTTTGAGGTCTTCCTTTATCACATCTCTGCACAGCTTTGTGAGCTCAGACATTAGCTTGTGGTTGCCTGAGGCTCACGCCAAACCACGTTGGCGAATGAGCTCGAGAGTTTCTGAAGACAGGCGTCTGTTTGTGGCTTTCTCACTCTCGGCATTCTTCTCCCGGTCATGGAGGTGCTGAACCAGTTGATTGTACTCCTTGTCGATGTTGTCAAGGATGGCATCTTCCCACGTTGCTTCAATAGTGCCAAAGAGCTCCCAGTTGGTGGTCATTCTGGAAGTTGTCTTCTTAGACTTAAATTTTGCAGACTTTTCTCCCCGCTCTGTGAAGTAGAATTTCTCACGAAGGAGACGGTGCTCTGATCCCGTTTGGAATTTTGGGACAACAGCGACATCGGTCAGGCAAAACCTTTGATTGAATATGATGTGGTCAATTTCATTGTGGAACTGTCCACCAGAAGACTCCCATGTCCAGCGTTTAGATTCGGCCTTCTGGAACTGTGAGCCACCATGGATGGTCTTGGTCGACATGATGAATTCAGACAGTCTCTCACCCTGATCGTTCCATTCTAGGCCATGTATCCCAATGTGGGGTTCTTCGGGCAAACTTCTCGGACCTATCTTGGCATTAAAATCACCAACAATGATCCTGTAGAAGGTGTGGCCTTCTTTATAGAACTTCTCCAGTTCCATGTAGAACCTCTCAATTTATTCTTTATCGTATTTGGAAGTTGGTGCATAGACGACGAAGATAGAAACTGCAGGCCGTGAGCCGCATCTATTCAAGTGTGATCGTTCAATTTGGATTGTTAGGCATTTGAATGAATCGATGCTCATGGCCAAGTTCGTGTTGACAAGGACACCAATACCACCAACGCTTCTGTTGTCGCATGTTCCGAGGAACAATTCTTCTTCATTTTTGAAAGTGGCGTGATGTGATTGATGTCTCCTCGTTTCGGTCAGAGCAATGATGTTGTACTTGATCTTCTGCCTTGCACCATCAGGTCCTCAATGGATGCTTCTGATGCCAGCATACGTGCATTAAGTACAGACAATCAATTTAGTCTTTCTTCGTTTTGGCAGTCTAGTTCGTCCCCGAGATTTTTTCAGCCTCTCCTTGCTCATCTTTCTTAACGCTACCGAGCCACCTTATGCACGAGTGAAGCCCCACAAAACCAGGTAAGCAGAACTTTGCGACCTTGAACTCTAGGTTCAACAAGACCTGGAAACAAGATCCTTTGTCTGCCTCCTCCAATCTCCGGCATCTGAGGGAGGGGTCAAACCCAGACGCCCACCCTACCCAAGCCAAATAAATATCTCACTGGCCGACCCCCACTACATCCACTACACAGCCACTGCCACACTCCAGGCTGCTCTGTAGACCACGAGGCCACTTTGGGGCTGCGCGACATACCATAAAACACTTAATACCCATTATTCCCGCACCATATTTGATTGGTTTATATTTGATGTGAACCATGGTAACAACTCTAAGGGCGATTTGAGGCCGCCCTAAAAGCCTTCATCCCTCTCAGAGAGCCTGGCGAGCTACCAAGTGTATCCCGCCCACACGGCAGAGCCTAGCAAGCTAGCCGTGGCATATTCGATATGCCAACAACAGTAACAACAGTTGGCCTTATTCTCCTGTCACCGAAGAGCCCCCCTTGCTCCCTTATCAAAGATTATATTTTCATACAATTGGGGTTGTTTTAAGGAATATTCCACCTTGTTCCATTGGTCTGCGGTTCTGCCTTTGTACCATGCTGTTTTGATTATTACTGCTTTGTATTAGAGTTTGAGGTTGGGGAGGGTGATGCCTCCCATCGTCTTTTTCCCAAGAATTGCTTTAGCTATTCGTGAGCATTTATGAATGTCAGGAGTATTTGCTCCATTTCTGTGTAAACACACAAAAAAGAGGAGAGAGGGGACACCATACCGGGCACAGGGCAGCAACGCTCTATCTCTCCCACTGCCCGCGTTCAGTAGTCTCCAGCTGCTTCCCTTGAATTCAGCATCTGCATCAATCTTCTCCCAGGCCCACAAGGCTGCGTCACAGACATGAGCAAATACAGCACGAGGCAAGGTGACTTGCTTTTTAGGGTCGTGCCATTTCCCTTCACCTATTAGCATCTCATAAATCAATTTAATCCCTGAAAATTTTCATCCAGCACATTTCTTTGAATATTTTCATGGGAATCCTTATAGAAATCACATTGAATCTGTGTAGTGCTTTGGGGAGTATTGCCATTTTGACAATGTTAATTCTTCCTATCCATGAGCAGGGAATATGTTTCCATTTCCTCGTGTCCTCTTTTATTTCATGGATTAGCGTTTTGTAGTTTTCTTTGTAGAGATCCTTTACCTCCTTAGTTAGGCTGATTTCGAGGTACTTGATTTTCTGGAGCACGATTGTGAATGAAATTACTTCTTTCATTGAGGATTTTATGAATGATTTATATTTCTTGGATATTGGCCACTTTTTGATGTATTGAATGAAAATATGTTCTCCCACTCGGTGAAGTGTCTTTTATTTTTTCTCTATATTCTTTTATAAAATTTTTATTAAGAAATCATTATTGACAATAATAATTTTTGCCCCCGCAAATTGAATATCCTTACACACACCCTCAGATATATGATCTTCTAATCTTTGATAAAGGATCAAGAAATAAAAAGTGGAGCGAGGACAGCCTCTTTAACAAATGGTGCTGGAAAAACTGGACATGCAAAAAATGGGCCCAGACCTAACACTATGCACAAAAATCAGATAAAAATGGATTAAATACCTCAACATCAGACCAGAATCCATAAGGTACGTTGAAGAAAAGGTCAGAAAAACCCTCCACAACATTGAAACTAAAGGTATCTTCAATGACGAAGCACCACTGTCCAGGCAATGTATTTTAAGGATTCTTATCTTGAAGTCTATAATACATTTTTTGGCTTTTTGGATCACATCCAGAAGTGCGTAGTGGTTACGCCTGGCTCTGCACTCAAGAATACTCCTGGTAGTGCTCAGGGGACCATATGGGATGCAGGGGATTGAACCAGGTAGGCAAGTGCCCTACTCACTATAATATCGCTCTGGCCCACTATAATTTACTTTGAGTTAACTTTGATGAATAACATTAGATATGGATCCAGTTTTTTTTATGTGGCTATCCAGTTTTCCCTGCACCATTTGTTGAGTGGGTTTCCTTTGCTCCACTTCACAAACTCAGATCCTTTGTTATAGAGTGTTTATAAATCTGGGGGTTTGTTTCCAGTGTCAAGATTTTACCCATTATATTGGATTTGAGTCTGTTATTATTTATATACCACAAAGTTTTGATTACTACATTACAATAAATCTCATTATTTTTAATTTAAATTTTATTTTCCCCTTACAGTTTATATAAACCCTCTGGTTTATGGTTATTCATGATGATTTGTTACAGACATTCAATATTCCAATACCAATCCCACCACCAATTACACCTTCCCACCACCATTATTTCCAATTTTCCCAACTACCTCTTAAGTCTGCTCCCATAGTAGGTCCTCAATAATTTATTTTATATTGCTTGTTATAAATATTTGCTAAAGGAATGATAAAAAATGTTTCCTTAGAAGAAAGTTAGTGAAGATTACTATATCGCACCATGGAGCCATTAAAACATTGTATAAGAGACTCCTCAGATATTGTTACAGTTTAAGCCTTCTGAGTTTATATTTTCTTAATTGAGATTGCTTGCCTTCTACATTACATCCCATCCAATCTGGTGTGCCATTCCTGGTTCTTCAGTGTTTAGAGTTTGATTCGCAGCAAAGTCCAAAATTTTTAAAGGAGTGATACACCTGGAGTTATTTTTTAACTGGGTTGCGGCTTTGGGGCATGTGCGTGACTGCCTGATCTTACAGAAATACAGGGAGATGGGGGAATGTAGGTCATCCCCAATGCCATAAAAACCTGGAGATTTCAGACACAAAACCCACATACCTGAATTTTTCAACAGATTGGTTTCTGATGAGTCTCTTCTCAGTAGTAGAATCCAGACAGGAGCATGGCGGCGATTATGTAGTGTGGTTTTCGGCTGCTGGGCACTGTTAGGGAGGGTGTAGGGCTCACCACCCCCAAACCTGGGTTACTCTAGACGAGTCAGCTTTGTGTGGCTTCTGCCTATATTACAATTTAAAGTTAGAAAATGCACTACTTTTTTTTTCAGAACAGCTTTGGCTATTCAGGGGCTATATGATTCCAAAGAAATTTAAGTAGAAGTTTTTCTATGTCCTTGAAGAATATAATTAAAATTTTTGGGTTTTTTTTTTTTTTTTGGTTGTTGGTTTTTTTTTTTTTTTTTTTTGGTTTTTGGGTCACACCTGGCAATGCACAGGGTTTACTCCTGGCTCTGCACTCAGGAAATTAGTCCTGGCGGTGCTCAGGGGACCATATGGGATGCTGGGATTTGAACCTGGGTTGGCCGCGTGCAAGGCAAACGCCCTACCCGCTATGCTATCACTCCAGCCCCAAAATTTTGATGAAAATTTTATTTTGACAGTGTTAACTCTTTCATTCCATGAAGATGGAGTGTTTTTCCACTTCCTTGTATCCTCTTCCATTTCTTCCAATAGTGTCTTAAACTTTTCAATGTATACATCTTTTAATTCTTTGTTGATTGCTAGGCATTTGATGTTTGGGAACGCTAATTTCAATAGGGTTATCTTTTGAATTTACTTCTTTTCTGATTCATTATTTGAAATAGAATTGCAAGAATTTTTGCGTGGTCATTTGTAGTCCACTATTCTGCATTATTGGCTTTTTATTTCGTGGGAATATTTAGAATGATTTATGCATATTTTCATGTCATCTAAAAAATCTTAGAACAGTACAATCTCTTAAGATTGAATCATTGATTAAGCTTTAACAGATTAATCACAAGAAGGCAAATTAAAAAATAATTTAAAATCTCCCCAAGAGTAAGATTCCTGATCCAAATGACTTTTACAAAACTTACATAGAAGGCTTACTGCCTATTCTCCCTAAGCTATTCCAAAATAGCCTAGAAATGAGAATCCTTCCAAACAGTTCATATGAAGCCAATATTATTCTTGTTTTTTTTATTGAATCACCATGTGAAAAGTTACAAAGTAATCAGGCTTAAGTCTCAGTCATACAATGATCAAACACCCATCTCTTCACCAGTGCACATGTTCCACCACCAAGAACCCCAGCATATCTCCAATCCCACCCCTACCCCCCCACCTGTGTGGCTGATGATTTTCACTTTACTTTCTCTTTACTTTGATTATATTCACTGTTTCAACAGAAAATTCACTATTGTTATTTGGAATTTTCCCCTAATAATCAGATCTGCCAAAAAGGCATCATTTGATAATTTGTTTTCCATTGCTGAGAATAAAGAGCTTATGAGGTTTTGGATTTCTGGTATTTTAGTAATTAAGTCCAGAGAAAATTCTGCCAGAAATTGCATCATTGCAAGCTCGTACCTCTGTTTAGTGGGCCTTATAAGATGGCTGTCACCATGCTGCCGCTGGGGAAAGGAAAGGCCAAGAGAGAAAAATCTTTCCCCTCCTGGGTTGGCATGGGGCCATCGCTTAGTTTATAGTCTAGAGGCATTTCTGCAAGAAGCTGCTGAGTGCCGAAAGTAGTTTGTTAGCCTCTGGGATCATGGGCATTCAGCAACTGAGGGGCCGCTCATGTGCGGCCGCTCGGGATCACCAATATTATTCTTAAAGAAAAATCATATGTATATTACTAAAATTAAAATTACATATTAACATACCTAGTGAATGATGATGCAATGATCTTCAGCAAAATCTAAATGAACCAAGTCCATCAATATATAAAAATATTGTATAGCATGATCAAGTGGGACATTTCATGATCATTCTATGGAACTCAAAGGTGACTCACCAGTTGCAAATCAATTAGTGTGTTATACTATATCAACACTGTCACTCTCATCCCGTTGCTCATCGATTTGTTTGAGTGGGCACAAGTAATGTCTCTCATTGAGAGACTTATTGTTACTATTTTGGGCATATCCAATATGCCACGGGTAGCTTGCCAGGCTCTGCCGTGCGGGCGCGATACTCTCGGTAGTTTGCCGGGCTCTCCGAGAGGGGCAGAGGAATTGAACACAGGTTGGCCACATGAAAGGCGAACGCCCTACCGCTGTGCTATTGTATTATTATATCAGTAGATTCAGAGAAACATTTTGACAAGAATCAACATCGATTCATGATAAAATTCATGAACAAAATGAGAATAGGAGCAATGTACCTCAAGATAGTAACAACAATTTACAACAAACCCACAGCCAATATCATACTGACAGTCTGAGATCAGGCACAAAGCAAGAGTGTCTACTTTATTTACTCTCATTCAATATAGTTTTGGAAGTTCTCCATAGAAATTTGGCAAGAAAAATAAATCAAAATGTTAAAATAAGTAATTGAACTAAATGATTTCTATTTAAAACCTTATTTTGGAAGTGGCATACAAACACTTCTGCTATTTTCTGCTAATAACACAAAACAGTATTATAAAAGAATATGAATACCAGGAGGCAGGAATCACTGGGGTAAGCTTGGAAACTAGATACACGTCATTCAAATATTTCCTCCAAACAAAACTGTACATGTGTTCATAGAGAAACAGAATATATACTTCCTATTTTAAATTAAATTTTGTCTCTTTTAGTCATCAAACTCTTTTTCATTATTAGAGTCTTGTCTTGGCATTTCAACATGTCTGATTATTTTCTATTCTGATATGTTTGGCAAGAAATAATCATAAAGCTGAAATAAAGGGAGGATGGCCTTTACCTATATCAGAGGCTCCCAGACTTATTTTGTCTACTGCCCCTTTCAGGAAAAAATTGGCTATTTATTTATTTATTTATTATTGCTTTTATTTTAATGAATCATCGTGAGATACATTTACAGACTTCCAGACTTTCATGATTGCATTTCAGCCAAACAATGTTCAAGTATCCCTCCACCATTCTCCACCACCAATGTTCCCTGTATCCCTTCCCCCTCCCCATTCCCTTCCCACATCCTGCCTCTGGATTCCTATAACCTCCCAAGGCTGAGCCAAGAAGATCTGGAATACCTGAATAGACCTATCGCCATAAAGGATATTGAAACAGTAATTAAAAATATTCCCGCAAAACAAAAGCACAGGGCCAGATGGACTCACTAGCAAATTCTTCCAAACATATGAAGAGGACCTACTACCAGTTCTTTTCAAGCTTTTCCAAGAAATTGAAGAAACAGAAACTCTCCCTGACAGTTTCTATGAGGCACATATCACCTTAATACCAAAAGCAAACAGAGACACCACCATTAAAGAAAATTACAGGCCAATATGCCTGATGAACCTGGATGCAAAGATCCTCAACAAAATATTAGCAAATAAAATCCAGCAATTCATCAAAAACATCATACACCACGACTAAGTCGGATTCATCCTGGAGATGCAAGGATGGTTTAACATTATTAAATAAATCAACATAATCCATCATATCAACAAATGAAAAGATAAAAGCCATATGATCATATCAATGGATGCAGAGAAAGCATTTGACAAGATTCATCATCTGTTTATGATGAAAACTCTCATCAAATGGGAATTGAAGGAACTTTTCTCAATACAGTCAAATTGGCTTTTTAAAGTAAAGAAATGTAAGTGCTTCTCTTCCCCATATTACATCCAAGGCTACCACCACTCCCCTGAGTCATTTCAGCTCTCCCCCCTAAGGTACAGAAAAACTGCTATAAAGGATTTAGCTTCTAGAGATTGTCCATATATAATTATGCTTTAATCATAATCAAGTAGTAGTGCACTGGACCCAGATCTTCTGACCCTTAAGAGAATTTTTAAAACTTTTACATTGAAGTAAAACACATAGGTATAAAAGTGCACAAATTATAATCAGAAATCACAGTGGATTATGATTTAATGAACACACTCATGTACACAAAGCCCGAATCA